>NC_062553.1:102927100-103230131 GCF_016906955.1 Phacochoerus africanus | reverse complement strand
CTGGAAGGTAGTGGACACCTGCTCAGTTTAATAAAACATGTAGCAATCTCTATTCAATACTCTTCTAATATTTATATTCATTTGGAATTGAGGAGAGGAGAAAGGAGGAATGAGTGATTAGCACTCCAGAGCTCCAACACCAAGTAACACAAATACAGACCGTAAATTCCCCTTCACCGACTTGAGGTGGGGAAAACCAAATTCCAGATTTTCAAATTTGAATTTTATAAAGTAAAACATAATAGGCCTAATGAGGTATATATCTTCGTGATATATTTGGACAATCATACACTCAATGAACAAACAGTGACAGAGTCCCTGTGATGGTTCCAGGCACCGGGAATCTTTCAGTGAACAAGACAGATGAAGCCTGACCTCAAAGCACTGAAGAGCAAACAAGCACAGAATTTAACTTCAGGTAAAGTGCTTCAAAGACAATTAAAGCATAGGAAGAGGAGCTCCCTGTCTTGGCTAGTCCAAATAGTATCCATGAGGATGTGGGTTCGATCCCTGGCCTTGTTGAGTGGGTTAAGGATCCAGCATTTCCATGAGCTGTGGTGTAAGTCATAGACATGGTCTGGATCTGGCATTGCTGTGGCTGTGATCTATGCTAGCAGCTGTAGCTCTGATTCGACCCCTAACCTGGGGACTTCCATATGCCACGGGTGAGGCCCTAAATAGACAAAAATAAATAAATAAATAAATAAATGAATGAATGAATAAATAAATAAATAAATAAATAAAATAGGAGGAGGATGCAGAGTGAGGGGAGGCGGCACTACCAGATGAGGTGATCTGAAAAAGAGTTCTAAATGAAAGGAGGGCGCAGGCCAGGGAAAAGCTGGGAAGGAGTGTTCCCAGGTTAGAGGAAACAGCAAGGAAAGGGCAAATAGAAAGGCCCTGAGTTGAAAACAAATGAAGAACAGCAAAAAGGCCATGAGGCTGGAACAGAAGGAGCAACCAAGAAAATGGTGGGCGAGATCAGACAGAAGGGCACAGGCCAGATTGTGTGCTCACCTGCAGACCAGGAAGCCACCTCTAGAGGTCAAGTTACCCAAAAGCTGCCAATAAACACGTGCTGCATGCACTGCAAAGACTGGTATTTCAAGATTCTAACATACATTGTCTGGAAATAAAATGTTCCTAGTGTCTTGTATCTGCCTTGTTTCCCAAACAATTCCTGTATTCTTTTTTTTTTTTGGCTTTTTTTTTTTTTTTTTTTTTTTTTGCTATTTCTTTGGGCCGCTCCCGCGGCATATGGAGATTCCCAGGCTAGGGGTCTAATCAGAGCCACAGCCGCCGGCCTACGCCAGAGCCACAGCAACGCGGGATCCGAGCCGCGTCTGCGACCTACGCCACAGCTCACGGCAACGCCGGATCCTTAACCCACTGAGCAAGGGCAGGGACCGAACCCGCAACCTCATGGTTCCTAGTCGGATTCGTTAACCACTGCGCCACGACGGGAACTTCAATTTCTGTATTCTTAAATGCCCAAGGATCCTCAATAATCGCTTAGAAATCGCTCTAATAAAGGCCATATCCTCATTGTAAAGTAGGGATTTAAATTTTGACATTGTAATTGCTAAAAGAACTTAGGACTATAAATACCAAATATTTATATTTGGTATGTTTAGGTGTGAAGCTGTACGAATTTGTAACACTTCTCACTAAAATAATAATCTTACATTGAGAACTGCTTCAGGAAGTACCTGGACATTGTCCTGCCTTCCTGCTTACTCAACTCAGAGCCCTCACTGCCCACGGGGCAACACCAAAAATGTCCAGCCAGAAAGAATGCTCCACACCTCTCCTCAAAGAGGGCACCACTTCCCAAGTCTTTAAGCAGAGTACATAAGTAATTCTAAATATCTAGGTATAAGGTCCCCTTCCCAGGTTCCTCCATGCCTACAGTCATAAAACTGCATATACTGAAAAACAGCTAAATTAAGCAGAAGAGGTAGCAATGCCACAAGAACCTTCAAAAAAAAAAAACTTTCTCAGAATTGAAATTTAAAATCTACAACTGTTGTTGAAATCCACCCAATCCAACTAATTTTACGTGGGGAAACACCAACAAGTTTGCCCATAGCATATCACCATTAAAGAGGACAGTGCTACTTACAGAAACTAGTTAATGGCCCTTCTGAGTCATACATTTGTTACCCAGTATTAAGTACAATATATATCAGATGTGTCTGACATTTGAAATTCTTTCTTCAAAGATGTGAAACATAAAAATTTCTCTGTGACTTATTATAGTAAGCCCATTTTACCGGGGGCATTGTTTGTTCTTTATTGCTTCAGCTTTTCCCCAGGCCCTCTGGCTCCAGCTATGCTCAGTGACTCAGTAACTCATTTCCAGTCCACTAGACATATGCTCTTTCTGGTGGCTATTACCTTCTCACAACATATTCCAGCTTAAGAGAGGTGCACAGTTTTAAATAAAAACTCTTACAAGATTGGCCCCTTTCACTAATACATACTATTAGTTATATTCTCATAACAGTAGTGATATACTACAGTAGCTTACACTGATATCTGAGACAGTTTCTTTGTTCATTAAAAGAGCAGCTGTTTATTTCACTCTAAACATCCTCACCCAGATGACTCTTAATAAGATGCCTATGCTGTCTTTGTGGGCCACCCATTTTCTCTAGCTTCTGAATGGCTGGTCTTTTCCATGTCCCTCCATTCCAGTCTCCAGCACTTCACTGAAGCTATTAGATGATCTGCTCTTATGACTTCTATCTTTCTACCCTAGCCATGGTATTCTCCTCATTGAAATATCTAAAAGAGACATCCAAAAATAATCTAATTCATCCTTCCTTTCGCCAGAGAAATAAAAACTCCAGACAGATGGCTATTATTAAAGCCTTCATGTATCTATTTTGATACTAAACCCTGAGGTAATAAATTGAACATTTTTAAAGTCTAATAAATAAGGAAGACTCAAAATTCCTCTTAGGTCCAACATCTAAATGACCTCTGCAGTCAATGCGTATTTTTTTTCCTTTCAAAACCAGTCATCCAAGTACCATGTTCTATTTGAATTTTCATGGAAATGAAATGAATTGGTTACTGTCCTACTGAGGCTCATCTTTCAAATATCTGGGGCCTGTAATAAAATCAAATTCTTATCTTGCAGTAAAAACCATCTCAATTCCAAACTCTGTTTGATTTGCACAGTCTTCCTAAGCCAGTTACACAAAAATAACTTCACTAAAGTAGGAAAGAAAAAGAAACCCTCGTGTGAAAATGAAAACTTTCCTGTTTCAATCTAATCATTTATATCTCTAGGACTTTGTCACCATATATTAAAGGAAAATTTTCACCATCAAGGACTTTGGCAGGTTCTAGTCTCTGTTAAATGCTACCAACATCACTTTTTAAGTGTCCAAGACAACGTGCTACCATGCATCTGTCTTTTTTTCCAGGTTAAAGATTAGCGGCACTGAATACGTCACCGTTGATTCTGTCTTCCCATGCAGCAAAGGACAGAGGAAATCAGAGTCAGCTCAACAAAAGAAAACCCTCATATGGAAATGAATGAAAAAACTGGAAGTATCTAATGAAACCAAATACATAAAAACAAATTTTCTTCCAGTAAATTTATTTTTTTTTGTTAAATTGGGTCAACTATAGACAGACGCTTATTAAATAAAAAAGATGGTTCATTTTCAGAGCAGAAGGTTCTACAATGTTATTACCCTTTTATTTTCCCTTCAGTTATTCTGAATGTCTGAGGAATTCTTCACTCAGTACCTACAGGCTATCAGGGTACCCAAGGGCAAAACTAATCTGCCAGACTTATCCCCTCATGTGGCAAAATGTAACCAATAGAATTTTATTTAACATATGGTAAAATTTAATGGCAGTGAAATATAGTTCCAAAAAATACAGCAATAATATCCTTAATGAGAAATCACAATATGTTACGTTGTATGATTTATTAAAGGAAATACATTTCCCTGTCTTTCAACAAGACTTTTCAAAGAAGATAGTTTCAAGCACAAAGATTTAGAGTGTAGATGTCTTTAGAGGATAAAATGTCATCATATTTTTGTATTTAACTCACAGGCATTCTTTCTTCAATTGTTTTAAGTGAAGTAAGGCCAGATGCCCTGTCTTCAGTATTTAATTACACAGACTTCAGGATATCTTCGGGACCACAAAAAACAAAGTGTGCTCATATAATCAATTTTGCCAGCACACTGTTGTCAGATATAAAAACAAGAGTTGCACTTTCAGAAATCACCAAAGATCATCACTAGGAAATTGTAATGATTTTTAGTTTTTAAGCAAAGGGTGTGGGGTTTTTTCCCTATTGATTTTGCAAGGAATTCAGTTGAAAATTCTTCCTAGCTTTGGTGCCTTTAAACACATACACACACATGTATCACTGTAGCATATCTGCTTATCCCTCCCCCACATACCACCTAATAAACCCCATCCATAGAATCCCTGCCCTCAGACAGGAAAGCTGAAGGAGATAAAACATAAGCTTCTACAGATGCTCCTTTACTGAATAACATCCAGAATATTATAACATATACACCCAGAGTTAAATAACTTAAAAGGACTGATAAGAAAAAAGTCTCTTTTTCATTACAATTATTTAGTGCCCTAAAAATTTCAAGCTGGAAAGATCCTTGAGAAGGCATTCTGGACTAGTAAAAATGCTGGACTAGGAATCAGAAAGCCAGATGTGAACCAAACTTGGACTGTATCACCTTGGGGAAGTCATTTCCCCCAGCAGAGCTGGGCCATGGGCTCCTGACCTCTAAAATGGGGATGACAGTCCCTGCCCTGCATCCTCGCAGACTGAGTGAGCATCAAATGGAATAAGATGTGTGACTTTTCTATGCCAGTGAATATGGTGCAATCATAAACATATCAACACACTAAGGACACAGGCTCATAGCAACTAACAGACATTCTTTAAAACAAAAACTGCTTTCAATAGCACAGCTGGGCACATTCCTACCATTTTTCTGCCTTGTCAACTTTTTCAAGGATATCCTAAACACTATTATTCAAACTCAAATACATACAAGCAGCCTCTGCTTGAACCTCTGAAGAGCAGGTGCAATTACAAGGTAGTAGCAAATCCAGATGTAGTTCATCCTTATGCCAATTACAAACACACTGCTCTGTATAACCAACAACGGCCACAAACTCCAGCTCTGTCCCCCCTTCAGCAGTTTTAATTTCTCTTCCAGTCTTGGCCCTTCAAATTTCTGAAGGCAGGAGTAACCCCCTCTACATTTTCTTCTCCACAAAAAAAAAATAACCCTCTCCTTGTCTCATGTGACATACGGTCCTTCACTATCCTTGTTGTCCTTTTACACACACTAACTTGTCCAAGCTCTCTTAACATAGGACAGAATTCAGCACGCAAAGGGATTCTTATGATCCTGGCACTATTTCTACTTATACAATTTCAAAATTACAAAAAATGTTTTAGTTGCCACATCTTATGTTTTGCTGAGGTTGCCTTTATAATCATCTAACCTATATCAAGGAAGTTCTGATACCATCAAGGACAGGAAGACAAGTTTAACTGAGGAACTCGGTCAGATTTATGTAGGTAAGCAAATCCAATACTTGGGCACCTGACCACTCAGAGATGGAAACCTTTTATTTGGTGCTGTCTGAATAAATATTTTATTCCCTAAAAGCTCAGCTAATGTGTTTTTTTCCTTAAATGTCATTGTCTTTATTTACTTTAAAAGTTCAAAAATATTTTATGAGAGGTAATGAGAGACTTACTTTAAAAGCACTTCCCATCCTGCCTTTCAAAGTACTTTTAAAACCGGGCTAATTTTTTAAAAGAAGAAATAACTAACATGGCAACGTGGAAGACACAGTGAAAAAAGCACACCATCCTTTTCACAGTAAATTTATGAGTCTTAACACTGTAGCCACTGCCCTTTTCCACAGCTTTACAAATATGTCCAGGCAGTCAGAGTTCAGTGACATTTTTTGGATAGAAATGTTTTTTATTGCATAAAAAAGCAAATTTTGCTGACATTAGCTTATTATACCCATTGCTTTAGGGCTTTTCTGTAAAGAACATGCAAAGGTTAGTGCATTAATACTATGGCATCCATTTTGACTGCTTAGTGGCTTTTTTGTTTACTTTTTAATTTTTTCAGTATCATAAGGCAAGTGACTTCTCTATAAGGGTTATTTCACCTAGGAATTAGAAAACCACATAAATAAAGTCAAATGTCTTTTGATAGTTTGGTGTAATCCGTCACATCCATCAGAAACGATTCACAAAACTTTCTATCTGGTTAAAGCTTTATGAGTCTATAGTGTTGCTCAGTTTTTAATAGAGATTTAAGACTTACACAGACTTAAAGCCTTCAAGTCAGTTTTTTGGAGAACTATCCCTAGGTCATTACCCTAAAAACAGAACTACCACGTGATCCAGCAATTCCACTCCTGGGCATATCTACCGTGAAAACTCTAATTCAACAAGATACATACACCCTAGTGTTCACTGCAGCAATATTTACAATAGCCAAGACACAGAAGCAACCTAAAGGTCCATCAACAGATGAATGGATAAAGAAGATATGGTACAGAAGTTCCTGTTGTGGTGCAGTGGGTTAATGAATTAACTTGTCTCTGTGGCATTGCCAGTTCGATCCCTGGCCCGGCATGGTGGGTTAAAGATCTGGCATTGCTGCATCTGTGGCATACACTGCAGATGTGGCTGGGATTGGATCCCTGGCCCGGAAACTTACACATGCCATGGGTGTGACCCAAAAAGAAAAAAATAATATAAAAAGAAGACGTGGCATATACACACAATGGAATATTACTCGGTCATTAAAAAGAATGAAATAATGCTTTTGGCAGCAACATGGATGGGCCCAGAAATTATCGTCTAAGTGAAATAAGTCAGACAGAGAAAGATAAACATCATATGATATCACTTACATGTAGAATCTACAAAAGTGATACAAATGAATTACTTACAAAACAGACTCACAGATGTTGGAAATAATACTGCTACCAAAGGGGAAAGGTAGGGGAAAGGATAAATTGGATAAATTAGGAGTCTGCTGTACGCTTGATGCTATCCCAACATTGTAAATCAATTACCATAAGAAATAAGTATAAAAAGAAATAAGCGAAAAATACTAAATTAAAAAATAAATAGGGAGTTCCCACTGTGTCGCAGAGGAAATGAATCTGACTAGTAATCATAAGGACGTGGGTTCAATCCCTGGCCGCATTCAGTGGGTTAAGGATCTGGTGCTGCTGTGAGCTGTAGTGTAGGGTGCAGATGCGTCTCGGATCTGGCATTAGTGTAGCTGTGGCATAAGCCAGCAGCTGTAGCTCTAATTTGACCCGTAGCCTGGGAACCTCCATATGCTGCAGGTGTGGCCCTGAAAAGCAAAAATAAATAAATAGGTATACAAAATGTGCCAAAAATAAGAGTTTTAGTAGAAAAATTCTAATCATCGGACATGAAAGCATTTAAAAGAGTTGGTTATGTAAAAAGTGATTATCTCCAAGATCCCGAATCATAGTTTTGATGCTGTTTTTAAAAGAAAATGCTCTGTATCTGAACACTTCTGGGCAAAAGTTATAGACATATTGAATAACAAAGAACACCATGCAGTCTAGAGGGATAAGAAGTTTTTTAAACAATCCACTTTTCCTTTGATTCTGATTTCCCACCCCAAATTCTACTGATGTAGTCACTGTTATCACAGTTTTTCTAAATACATATTTTCTGTATAGCTATTAAAGTTGAACATGCCCAGTCCATTTAAATTAACTGTACTCTCTTCATTAACATCTTCCAAATGTATGCAACTCAATAAACAAATTATCTTAGTATAACAGTAGATCTAAGGAAATCAAATATTTCCAAATCACTAAGGTTCATCCTCTCCCTTGACACAGTCATCCAACAATCATAGTTCCATGCTAAAGAATTCACAATATATAAGGCAGGAGTTCCCTTCGTGACTTAGCAGTTAATGAATGCAACTAGGATCCATGAGGATGCGGGTTTCATCCCCGGCCTTCCTCAGTGGGTTGGGGATCCAGCATTGCCATTAGCTGTGGTCAGCAGGCAAAGCTCTGATCCTGCCTTGCTGTGGTGTGGCACAGGCTGACAGGTACAGCTGCAATTTGACCCCTAGCCTGGAACTTCCATATGCCATGGGTGCAGCCCTAAAAAGCAAAAGCAAAAAAAAAAAAAAAAAAGAATTCACAATCTATAAGGCAAATACCATAAAATGAGAAACCGACAATAATGCAATAATAGTGGAGACTGTAACATCCCACTTACATCAATGGACAAATCATCCATAGAAATTAAAAAAAAAAAAACAGGCTTTAAATGACACATTAGAATCGACAGTTCTAGAACATTCCAAGCTAAAAACAGCAAAATATACATTCTTCTCAAGTGCACACAGAACATCCTCCGGGATAGATGACATTTTGGGCCAAAGATAAATCCTGAGTAAATTTTAAAAAACTGAAATTATATCAAGCATCTTTTCCAAACACAATGCTATGAGACTAGATATCAACTACAAGGAAAAAAAAAAAGAAAAAAACACAAACTCCTGGATGCTAAACAATATGCTACTGAACAACCAAGGATCAGTAGAGAAATCAAAGAGGACATCAAAAAATACTTAGAGATAAATGACAAAGAAGATAAGATACAACAATCAAAAACCTATGGGAAACAGCAAAAGCAGTACGAAGAAGGAAATTTATAGCAACACAACCTTATCTCAGGAAACAAGAAAAATCCAAATATGCAACCTAACCTTAAACTTAAAGCAACTAGAGAAGGAAGAACAAACAAAGCCCAAAGTTAGGAGAAGGAAAGAAATCATAAAGGTCAGATCAGAAATAAATGAAATAGAGTAAGAGAAAACAACAGAGAAGATCAATGAAACCAAAAGCTGCTTCTCCAAAAAAAATCAATGAAATTGATAAATCTTTAGCTAGACTAATCGAGAAAAACAGGGAGAGGGCTCAAATCAATAAAATTAGATATGAAAAAGGAAAAGTTAAAATTGACACCTGATAAATACAAAGGACCATAGGAGAATACTATAAGCAACTATATACCAATAAAATGGACAACCTAGAAGAAATGGACAAATTCTTACAAAGATACAACCTTCCAAGACTAAACCAGGAATATATAGAAAATATGAATAAACTAATTACAAGTACTGAAACTGAAACTGTGATTTAAAAATTTTTGACAAACCAAGGTCCAGGACCTGATAGCTTCACAGGCAAATTCTAAAACACTCAGGAGAAGAATTAACACCTATTCTTCTAAAACTCTTCCCAAATAACTGCATAGGAAGGAATACTCCAACTCATTCTATGAGGCCACCATCACCCCAATACCAAAACCAAAGATACCACAAAAAAGAAAACTACAGGCCAATACCACCGATGAACGTTGATGCAAAAATCCTCAACAAAATATTAGCAAACATAATCCAACTATATATTAAAAGGATCATATACCATGATCAAGTAAGATTTATCCCAGGGACTCAAAGATTCTTCAGTATCTACAAAGCAATCAATGTGACACCACATTAACAAACTAAAGAATAAAAATTATACGATCATCTCAATAGAGGCTGAGAAAAACCTGTGACAAAATTCAACACCCATTTTTGATAAAAACTTTCCAGGACATGTGCACAGAGGGAACTTACCTTGACACAATAAAAAGCCATATAGACAAATCCGCAGCTAACATCATTCTAAATGGTGAAAAGCTGTCAGGGACAAAACAAGGATGTCCACTCTCAACACTTTCATTCAACATAATTTTGGAGGTCCTGGCCATGGTAGTCAGAGAAGAAAAAGAAATCAAAGGAATCCAAATTGGAAAAGAAGAAGTAAAACTATCACTATTTGGAGATGAAATGAAAATTTACATAAAATCCTAAAGGCACTACCAGAAAATTCAGAGCTCATTAATGAATTTGGTAAAGTTGCAAAATACCTAGTTAATAGACAGAAATCTACTGTATTTCTATATACCAAAAATGAAAGATCAGAAAGAGAAATTGGGACAGCATCCTATGTACCACTGCATCAAAAAGAATAAAATACCTAGGAATAAAGCTACCTAAAGAAATAAAAGACCTGTACTCTGAAAACCGTAAGACACTGATGAGAGAAATCAAAGATGATACAAACAGAAAGATATACCATGCACTTGGATTGGAAAAATCAATATTGTCAAAATGACTATACTACCCAATGCAATCCCTATCAAGTTACCAATGACATTCATCAGTCAATTCAGAAGCTGTGTGCTTCATCCAACATAATCTTCAAAGCCAATCACTAACCAGGATCCTGGGAGGAAACAGCAGTAATAATAAACTGCTATATGGAAGACAAGTGGAAACTGGGAAAGATGACCAACTGGGAAAGATAAAGGAGACTGGATAATGGGTAGGCAGCCAACGACTCTAATATGCAGGATGGACTGTGTGTGTAGGGGGATAATTTTGTGAAAGAAAAAAAATAAACAGGCTATTAGAATGACCTGGATATGAACTAATAAGACTGGAAAGAAGCAACGGCTATAGAAATGAAAATGGGTAACTACAAAATAAGCAGCTAGAATCTGTTTGTGAAACTGATGTGAGACACAAGCCAAGGAAAAAGCTGAAAATACTCCAAAATTATAAGTCTGAGTGATCAGCCTCGTTGATGCTAATGGGTGACTGAAAAGGTAATGTCACTTTAATTTTTTACAAAAGGAAAAAAAAAAAATTTAAGGAACAAAAATAAAGGCAATGTCTATTTGAAAGGGAGCACTTAATGGAAAAAAAAAAAAAGAGAGAGAGAGAGATAAGCCTGACATACAGCTTGGAGATTTTAATTTATACAAAGGAGACCTAAAAAGAAATACCCTTTGGAATTAAAAACAAAGAAACAAACAAACAAAAAAAAAAACAGAGTGAAGGCAAGAATAAAAGATGAGGGTGGGATGCTCTGATTTAAAAGCCTTGAAAGTTGGTATCTAATATCCAAAAAATAGAGAATAGGAGAAAATCAGATTTTTGTTCCTTCATTCCTCTAGAAGGTCTGAATCCAAAGCAGACAAAAGGCAGACAGACAGGCATGTTTAAGGTAGCTACAGGAAGGAATACAAACACAAAATCTAAGCAATATTTATGTCATATGCAAGCTATGAGGAAAGTAGAAAATTCTCAAATTCTCTCCCATGTATCTAGCCTACCAGGTGGTTGGCCAGGAATTCCCAACTCTCCACAGTTGTCATGATACAGTGTAAAGATGTCGAAATACAACTCTCAGATTAAAAAGCCCTTGAATGCCAGAGGACTCAGCATCAGGAGAGGTAATTTACAGTATCCCTCTGAGTCAAGGCGTGTTTAGAGAAAGAAGTCTTCTCCAAGGAGCAGATCGCTACTTGCTTCTGAAAGATTCAGGTTCCTCACTCAAATTTTCTAGCTAAACTTACTTCCTATTATCCAAATGTGAACAGAAGGGCTGCCTCTGAAGGGGCCACAACGCCTATGCCGGACCCACTTTTCTCTTATTGTAGCTCATTTTCTAGAATTTTGCCAAAACAGCTCATTCTGCCAGGAAGTAGGATCACTGGAACAGGAGTATCTTCCTGTCACAGGCCAAGCTGTGTATGGCATTAGGAATGCTCCGGCAATGAACACCATCCAGACCTGGGACACAGACATGCAGCAGAGGATGTTTTCTGATAAAGAAAGCTGGGGCTTTTCCCTCCATCTATTTTCTTTGCAGCTGGCCACACATGCAGAGGCCAAGGGGAGTCAACGGAAATGAGAACTCCCCCTGAAAAAGAGCCCTTCAGATAAAGAATCTTGGACAGTTCCAGAGACCCAGGGCTTACTAGGCTGTCTGTGTGGGCCCTGATTCCACCGCCACTCAAGACACTTAGTCCTCACTCCCAAATCCCTGGCTTCCTTCTGAGACCGGCTCATGACCTGAGTGAAAAGAATATGGCATATCCTGAGATTATTCAGTCCTTGTCATTGCCAAGTCATCCCTGACATCAATCCTGCTCTGACTCTAGTACCACAAAATCCTAAAATTGCATTTTTGGTTTGTTCTCCCATGGGACAATCTGATATCTCATCCCAACTTAATCTCTAAGTGATAGGATCCCATCCAACTTGCTTTCGACCCTACGTAGTCACTCTAAACATTGAATTCATTTTCCTCAATCTGGATCTTTATTAACAGGGCACAGTCATGCACTGTTAGATTCATTCAAGACAAGATGAAGCCCAGCCCTGGTCCTTGGTCCTCTACATGCCAGCAGTTTGACTCATCTGGAACGGGTATCCTGGATGTTAAATTATAATTCCTGGCTATCAACTCAGATGCTCCTCACAGACTGATCTTCCAGATTCCTGTATATCCTTGGATTCAAATCCTAAACCTAGACCTGGTACTGGATCAGATGCTCTGCTTCTTCCTGACCAAGAGCACAATACACCATGCTCACTTCCATCAGAGCATCCTAAATTTTTCTTATTAAGATGCCAAGAAGAGCTCTTGGACTTGGGATATGTTCTGACCATTATCTACTGTCTGAACATAAATAGCATTTTCCTAATTAAATATTTTCTACATTAATTCAAAATCTATCTCAAATCCATCCTCTACACTGTTCTGAGTTCTCTCTGTAATTCACCCACCTCTCCAAGCCAATGCCTCTTTAGAAGCTGCATATTTTCTGCCAAAAGTCCAAACTCCTTAGCATGACACAGGAGGCCCTCACACGCTGACTTGTCTCAGCTCAGGCCCTACATATACCCATCTCCCATTGCACTGCATACACGTACACACCTACACACACCTGGCCCAGGCCATCTAAGAACATACATCTTCTGCCTGGAGTAGGGGGAAAGTGCTCACACTTACACTTGAGTGATGCTTACATGAGTCAGATTTCAAAATAACAAAAGGCTCTCATTTGGGTATCATGTCACTTTTAGTGAGTACATGTCTTCGATTTAGTCAAGTCTACTCTATGAAAACTGAAATGCAAAATAAAAGAATACTGCTTCAAAGAACTAATAATAATAGTAATAGCAGCCAACCATTAATTGGGTGTTTATTATGTGTCAGGCAATATGCTAAGCACCCTTTACAGATGTTACATAATTTTTTCTCCACAACAACTCTATGAAGTAGATGTTACATATTAACCACATTTAACAGATGAGGAAACTGAGATACAAGAGAATAAGTAACTCTAGTTAAGTATTAGAACTAGAATTGGACCTAGACAATTTGATTTCTGAGCCCACCACATTATACCACTTCAATATACTTATAATCTTGGTCACTGGTTGCTCATAAGCAGAATTCTAATTCCTCATGACCCACACCCTTGTAGAATGCCCTCCTGTTTTGAGTGTGGGTAGAACCTGTGAGTATGATGAGCCATCACCATCATAATGTTGTATTGCAAAAGGGAGATTATCCTTGGGGAGCCCAATCCAATCACATGAGCTGCTTAAAAGCAGAGTTTTCCCTGGCTACTAAGCAGAAAGAAGTCAAGAGAGCTGGAAAGCATGAGAGGAATCTTACATGAGGGAGGTTCTCGACTGCTGAGATAGACAAGCACATGAAAATAACCCCAAAGAGATCTAGGGACTGAAAACAGTCTTAGTAATAGAACAAGAACCTCAGTCCTACAAACTCAAGGAATTGAATTCAACATCAATGAGCTTACAAACAAACTGATTCTCATCTTTGCAAGTGAATCAACTGACATGGGAATAATCTCCAAAATTTATAAACACCTTCCACAGCTGAATTCCCAAAAAACAAACAACCCCATCAAAAAATGGGCAGAAGATCTAAACATCTCCAAAGAAGACATATGGATGGCCAAAAAACACATGAAAAGATGTTCAACATCACTCATTATCAGAGAAATGCAAATCAAAACCACTATGAGGTACGACCTTACTCCAGCCAGAATAGCCATAATTAAGAAGTCTACAGACAGTAAGTGCTGGAGAGAGTGTGGAGAAAAAGGAACACTAGTACACTGTTGGTGGGATTGTAAATTGATGCAACCACTGTGGAAAACAGTATGGAGATTCCTCAGAAAATTAAACATAGAACTACCATTTGATCCAGCAATCCCACTCCTGGGCATCTAACCAGAGAAAACCATGACTTGAAAAGACACACGTACTCCAATGTTCACTGCAGCACTATTTTCAATAGCCAAGACATGGAAACAACCTAAATGCCCATTGAGAGAGGAATGGATCAAGAAGACGTGGTACATATCCGCAATGGAATATTACTCAGCCATTAAAAGAAACGCAATACCAGCATTTTTAGCAACATGGATGGACCTAGATATTATTATGCTAGGTGAAGTTAGTCTGACAACGAGACACCACCATCAAATGCTCTCACTGACATGTGGAATCTAAAAAAGGACAGAATGAACTTCTTTACAGAACAGATACTGACTCACAGACTTTGAAAAACTTATGGTTTCCAAAGAAGACAGTTCAGGGGTTGGAGGGATGTGCTGGGGTTATGGGATGGAACTCCTATAAAACTGGATTGTGATGATCATTGTATAACTATAAATGTAATAAATTCATTGAGAAATTTAAAAAAAAAAACTGATTCTTGAAGCCTCCAGGTAAGAATGCAGCTGTAGGAGTTTCCTGGTGGCTCAGCAGGTTAAGGGTCCAGCATTGTCACCACTGTGGCTCTGGTTAGAGCTATGACACAGGTTTGATCCCTGGTCCAGGAACTTCTGAATATCTTGGATGCAACCAAAAAAAATAAAAAAGACCCAGTCCTGCCAACACCTTGTAAGACCCTTAAGCAAAGAACCTACTTGGACTTCTCACCAATAAAACTATAAGATTAAAAAAAAAATGGAGAGTTCCCTCAAGGCCTAGTGGTTAAGGAGTCAATGTTGGCACTGCTGTAGCTCAGGCTTAATCCCTGGCCTAGGAACTTCTGCATGCTGTAGGTGTGGCCAAAAAAAGGGGGTCTGGTTTTAAGTCACTAAATGTGTAGTGATTTGTTACAGGCAAAACAGGAAACTAACAATCCTCCCCTGGTACCAAAATCTGTATTAGTTTTCTACTGCTGCACAACAGTCACTACAAACAGCTTAAAACATTTCTTATCTCATAGTTCTATAGGTCAGAATTCTGAATGAGTTTGATGGGATTCTCTGCTTAGGGGTTATGGAGAAGACTCTATGCTTCCAAATTCATTCAGGTTGTTGGGACAAATTCCAGTTCTCTGAAGTGCAAGACCAAAATGGGTTCCGGCATTTTCTTGCTTCTTTTACTTTAAATGAGATTACAGATGATGATTTATAATCTACAAATAATGTTAATTACGTAAAAAGACTGCAAATGTCTTTAAATATAAATATATGTTTAATGTAAGGACTTTAGTCTTATAGTAAATGAAAGAAAAAGAGACCTACTACATATTCTTTTAAAATTTTAATGGTAATTCTTGGGTTAGCATTAGAGAGACAATCAGTTCCTCTTATAAAAATATTGAGCTTCTAGGACTCCCCTGATGGGTCAGTGAGTTAAGAATCTGATGTTGTCACTGCTGTGGCAGGGAATTTCTGCATGCCATGGGGTCAGCCAAAAAAAAACAAAAAATGAACTTCTATATTTCCTATTTCATCAGTTTTATCTAAATCTTAAACTTATTTATTTATTTATTTTGCTTTTTAGGGCCGCACCTGAGGTATATGGAAATTCCCAGGCAAAGGGTCAAATCGGAGCCATAGCTGCTGGCCTACTCCACAGCCACAGCAACACAGGATCCAAGCCGCATCTGCGACCTACACCACAGCTCACAGCAACACCAGATCCTTAATCCACTGAGCAAGGCTAGGGATAGAACTGCATCCTCATTGATGCTAGTCAGATTCATTAACAGTTGAGCCACAACGGGAACTTCCAAATCTTAAACTTTATGGTTTTTTTACACTTATTATAAAGCTGCCCAAGTGTACTTTCACTAGCGTATATAGAGATATCAAACTTGTATCAAGAATTTAACACATAAGGAAACTATTGACCATAAATATTTTTCTATTACCTTTTCACCTCGTAAAGACATATTAAGCCATTAAAAATACAGATGTAGAAAAAACTAAAGAGAAGTTGGGGAAATTGAAGCTCAAAAGGTTATTACATAACATTGTTCGCATTTTTAAGTGTGCTTAAAAATCTAGGGCTTTCCCCAAGGGAGTGTTTTTAATTTTGCAGCAAACTACCTTTTAAAAGATAAGTCATCTAAAATTACAAAGTGACAAAAACACCTTCTTTATCCAGCGATATTTCATTTTACCAGCAGCTGTTAGCACAAAAATGAGAAAAACTTGTCCTATACACACACCAAAATCCTAATATTAAACTCTAATGACCAGTTCAATGGGCCCAGGACTTTACCTTCCAAATGTGTTCACTAAATGAAAGGAAAGTAACACTGGAAAGGTGCCAACAATGAACTGCAAGCCAAAACAACTAAGATGTGGCTATTATCATGTTATGTATCATAAACACATAAGATTTTACTTTAATTAACAAAAAGTCCCTTACTGACTCTAAATCGACTACTTAACTCATCTATTGTTATCCAATTATATTTACTTTTAATAGGTCTCTCCTAGAGAAATATCTATAGTTCCTGGGCTTTTACCTAAGCCAGAATTGGAAATGACCCTATACAATATCACAATTCCTTAGCCATGTTATTAAAGCTGATGTTTTTAAAACTTATTTTGGAAGTTCCTGCTGTGGCGCAACAGGTTAAGGATCCCACTAGCCTCTGTAGCATTGCCAGTTCAATCCCTGGCCTGACACAGTGGGTTAAGGATCTGGTAGATTAAGGATCCTGTGTTGCTGTAGATCTGGCATAGGTTGTAACATTTTCTACAAGGTTTATAACACCTTCCCATCATCAAACATGTTCATATTTCCACAATATGAATAGTCATGCTAAGGAGGATAAAACAAAAGGCTACAAATGGCCTCAATGAAGTTCAAGTCAGGTACTGCTACGAACGAAAGAACGAAAGAACGAACAAAAGAACGAACGAAAGAGAAAGAAAGAACAAATGAAAGAAAGGGGTGAATGAATGAATGAATGAATTTGGTTTTCAGAATGTTTTTGTATTTCTGATTTCCATGTAAAGGCCTATGGACTTAGAGGTTAAAATGAATAATTAGATAACCCATTAAAGTCCTTTTTCTCCACAGAGATGACATAAATATATTAGAATAATGACAGGTACTCTGGCAATGGTACAGTACCACAGAATTAAGTAAAAACATGTTTGTTTACCTAGGAACAAGAATCCTTATTGTGCGAAATCTGTAATAGGCGGCTTGGACAACAGGCAGTCTATGAAGGTGCTAAGAAAACAAATACTCTTTGTGGAGAATTACTCCCACACTCCCTCTGACCTTAAGTAAAGCTCACAGATAAAAACAGGGCACAAGGGAAGATCTACAATCTTTACATAAGAACACATTCCTCTTTAGGTCACCTGCAATCTACATATTAAAATGCAAATTGGAGACAAGATATAATGTGCCCTCCTTTGGGCTTTGGAAGATCTGACATTTGTAAAACCCAAAATTACCATCTTCAATGAGGACAAAAGAATATGCGTTTCAATTAATCTCTGGGGCCAGACAGAAAAAAAGCATTTTAAAAACATGATTCGTTAATCAAAAGTTAAAAAAACAAAAAATATGCACATCAAAACATTAATTATCTAAACTGTCCTAAAAATTTTTCAAAGAACAAAGTACTTTCAGAGTAGTCATTTATCATACAGTAAGGAAATTATAGGCCAAATCATTAAATGGAATTTATTCAAGTCCATGAGCATTAATCTTCTTTATATAAAAAGAAAACACGAAATTCCTCAGGTAGAATTTTATGCAAACTTCTGATCATGTTTAGAGAGCCTCCATTATGTGCAGAGTAGTTACATTCCTGCTGGTGTTTCTGACTTGTAGCAGTATCATACCTATCTTTAGAAAAAATTCGTTAAATCCACTTTTTTATATTCAACATAAATTAGAGCTACAACTTGTTACTAAAACAAACCAAAAGCTAAGTAACCACACAGCTTATATACTCAATGCAAATAAATCAAACTGCTCATAAAGAGAATTCCAGCCTGCTTGTTGTTCTCACATTTAATTTACTACATAATAACAGCAAAAGGTCTTGGCAAACATAAAAATGTAAACTACATTGAATACAAACAGAGCCTGTGTTGCTATAATACTAAAGAATCAACAGATGGTTGGCATCAGGATACTGGCACAAATACAAAAAACTAGAAAGACAAGTAAATAAAAAGACAAATGTGCAGAAATTGAACAAGGTATGTTTGAACCTCATTTGCCATATTGGAAAACAACCCCTCGTGTCAACACACAAGTGATCTGGAATCTCTGTTAGGATCTATGATGTGAGATCCTGGTAAATACTCGGGCTCAATAAACTGACACATGAACTGCAAAATAAGAAAGAGCCTGTCAAACTCTCTATGAGAACACTGTGCAGGGAGACTGCCTGGAGTGTGGGAGTGGAAATATGAAGAAGGAGGAAGTAGAGGGAGAAAAGGAAAAGAGGGAGGAAGAGGAGGAAAAGAGAGAGGAAGCATCAGAGAGAAGGAAGAAAGAGGTGAAGGAGGGATAGGGAGGAGGATAAGCAGGAAGAAGGAGTAAGAGAGAGAGACATAGGCAAGAGGATGGAAGAAGAGGGCCTGTGGGGCACCCATTCTGAGATCCAGCATGCATGTCCCAACTAGATAAAGGTTTCTAGAACTTCGTGAACATATTATGACCTAAACTGGAAAAAAAAATGCATATATTCAACTCTTCTACTATTCCAAAGTCATAAGCAAGTACAGTGTGTCAAGGACTTGTACTAGGCACTGGGGTATACAGATAATGATGCCATCTCTTCATTTCATTCAATAACCATGTTTTGTTTGCACTAAGAAATCAAAGATCAACAAGATATAATCCCTGTTAATGAGCTCATGGCCCAGAGAGCAGGGAGAGACACCCGAATGGGCAGTAAATGCTGTAATGATGACCCAGACTCATGAATTCCGAAAGCAGAGCCCTGAGTCAGGGGAGCCCCAGGTCAGCACAGCAGGAATAAGGGGCAGGTGTGGGCGAGAAAAGAAAGGCAGTAGCAAAAGCAAAGGCACATGTGGGAGTGAATGAAATGTAAAACTGAAGAGTTCAGTGTGAAGGGGGAAATACTGAGAACAAGGATAGAGGACAGCAATGGGTCAGGTCTTGGGCTACTTATAATAATAACAATAATAACAATGGAGGAGGATGGGGAGGGGGGAGGGGAGGGGGAGGAGGAGGGTGGGGGAGAAGAAGAAGAGGAAGAAGAAGAGAGAAAAATGCACAGAAAACCTATTTGAAGAAATAAAGGCTAAAAACTTCTCTTATATGGGAAGGGAAACAGACATCCAGGTCCAGGAAGCATGGAGAGCTCCAAACAAGGCGAATCTAAGGAGATCCTCAATAAGGCACATTATAGTTAAACTGTCAAAAGTTAAAGACAAAATTTTAAAGGAACAAGAGCAAAACAACTAGCTTCACAGAAGGAAACACTCAAAAGACTACCAGCAGATTTCTCAGCAGAAAATATACAAACAAGAATGAAGTTACATGGTGTGTTCAAAGTGTGGAAAGGAAAAATAAAAAAACCTACAACTAAGCATATGTGATAAGGTTATCATTTAGAATTGAGTTAGAAAGAGCAAGAGTTTTTCAGACAAGCAAAATCTAAACAAGTACATTACCACTAAAACAGCTTCACAGTAAATGTTAAAGAGAATTCTTTTACTGAAAAAGAAAAAGGCTAAGTTCCTGTCGTGGCGCAGTGGTTAACGAATCCGACTAGGAACCATGAGGTTGCGGGTTCGGTCCCTGCCCTTGCTCAGTGGGTTAACGATCCGGCATTGCCGTGACCTGTGGTGTAGGTTACAGATGCGGCTCGGATCCCACATTGCTGTGGCTCTGGTGTAGGCCGGCGGCTACAGCTCCGATTCGACCCCTAGCCTGGGAACCTCCATATGCTGTAGGAGTGGCAAGAAATGGCAAAATAGACAAAAAAAAAAAAAAAAGGCTATAACTAGAAATAAGAAAATGCATGAAAGAAAAAAAATCTCTCACTGGTAAGAGCAAATGTATAGCAAAGGTAGTACATCAATGATTTATAAATCTAGCATGACACTCAAAACTAGTATGAAGACAAAGGACAAAAATAGTAAAGTCAGCTCTAAAACAGTAAGTAATTAAGGGATACACAAAATAAAAAGGCGTTGAAATATGATGTAAAAAAAATAAAATGTGGTCTGGGGAGTTAAAATGTTTTGGAATGCAACTGAACTTAAGTATCAACTTAAAACTGCTTGCTTTATACATAGATTGTTATTTATGAACTTCACAGTAATCATAAATCAAAAGCCTACACTAGATACACACACCAAAAAAAAAGAAAGGAATCCAAACATAACACTAAAGAAAATCATGAAACCACAGAAGAGACCAAGAGAAGAAAGTATCAGAGAAGTACATAAACAACCAGAAAACAATTAACAAAAGGAAAATAAGTGCATATCTACTAAAATTAGTTTTAAATGTAAATGGTCTAAATTCTCCAATCAAAACACACCATATGGCTGGATAGGTAGGGGGGAAAAAAAAAAACTACCTGTATGCTGTCTACAAGAGACTCACTTTAGACCTAAAAACATATAAAAGGCTGAAAATGAAGGGACAGAAACAGTCCATGCAAATGTAACAAAAGGAGAGCTAGAGTAGCAATATTTTTATCACATAAAATAGACTTTAAAATAAAGGCTATAACAAAGCACACAGAAGAGCATTACATAATCATAAAGCAGTCACTTCAATAACAAAATATAATGTTTATAAATATTTATACACTCAACATAGGAGTGACTACATAAAGCAAGTGTTACGGGAAATAAAAAAATTCTCAGTAATACAATAGTAATAGAGGAGTTTAATATCCCACTTACATAAATGGACAGGTCATCCAGACAGAAACAGTATCATATGTTAATATATGTAAACATACTATCCAAAATCTGCAGACTGCACATTCTCTTCAAGTGCATAAATAATATTCTCCAGATGGACAATATGTTAGGCCACAAAACAAGTCTCAATAAACTTAAAAAGATTGAAATCATACTATGTACCTTTTGGATCACAAAGGTATAAAATGAATAATCACTTAAAAGAAGAAAACTGGAAAAAACAAACACATGGACACTAAACAACATGCTACTCAACAATGGTTCAATGAAGAAATGAGAGAAAATTTTAAAATACCTGGAACAAATGAATATTGGAAACACAACTTTCCAAAATTCAGAGGATGAAGCAAAAGCAGTTCTAAAAGGGAAGTTCACAGTGATACAGGCCTACCTCAAAAAAAAAAAAAAAAAAAAGTCTACACCTAAGGGAACTAGGAAAAGAAAACAAATGTATCCCAAAGTTAGTACAAGGAAGAATAAAGATCTGAGTGAAAAAACACAATAAAGATTAAAAAGACAATAGAAAAGATCAATGATACTACGAGACAGTTTTTTGAAAAGATAAAATTTACAAAAACCTTTAGCTAGACTCACAAAGTCAAAAAGAGAAAGAGCTCAAATAAAATCTGAAGCAAAAATGAGGTTAGAACTGATACCAAAGAAATACAATGGATTATAAGAGACACTTATAATCAACAATCTAGAAAAAAATGGATAAATTCCTAGAAACATACAACCTTCCAAAACTGGAACATGATGAAACAGCAAATCTGAACAAACTGATTATAGGTGAAGAGGTTAAATCAGTAATCAAAAGCCTCCCAACAAACAAAAGCCAGGAATTAGAAACCTTCACTGGTGAATTCTACCAAACATTCAAAGAAAAATACCAATCCTTTTCAAATTCATCCAAAAAAATAAACAGATACTCTTCCAAACTCATTTTATGAGACTAGCATTACAGTGATACCAAAACCAGACAAGGATGCCACAAAAGGAGAAAATTATAGTCCAGCTCTCTGCTGAATACAGATGCAAAAAATTCTCAACAAAATATTAACAAACCAAATTCAACAATAATTAAAAGGATAATATACCATGATAAAGTGAGATTTATTCCAGAGACTAGGGATGGTTCAATATCCACAAATTAATCAGTGTGATACATAACACAATTAAAATAAAGGATAAAAAACCATATAAATATCTCAACAGATGCAGAAAGGCATTTGACAAAATTCAACATTTATGATTAAAAACTCACAACAAAGTTGGTATAAAAGGAATATACCATCACATAGTAACAATCACATGTAACAAGTCTACAGCTGACATCAGACTCAAAGGCAAAAAGCTGAGAACTTTTCCTTCAAGATCAGAACAAAACAAGGATGCCCATTCTCACCTCTTTTATTCAACAAAATACTGGAAGTTCTAGCTAGAGTAATTAGGCAGGAAATAAAAAGCTATGCAAATTTGAAAGGAAAAAGTGAAACTATCACTATTTGTGGATGACAGAACTTTATGTATGGAAAACCCTAAAGACGCTACAAAAAAATGTGTTCAAATTAAAAAATAAATTCAGTAGAGCTGCAGGGTACAAAATCATTACTATACCAAGATCTGATGCATTTTTATTCATTAACAACAAATTATCAGAAAAAATACAAAAAGAATTCTGGAGTTCCTATTGTGGCATGGTAGAAATGAACCCAACTAGGAACCAAAAGGTTGTGGGTTCGATCCCTGGCCTCACTCAGTGGGTTAGGGATCCAGTGTTGCCATGAGCTGTGGTGTAGGTCACAGACACAGCTTGGATCTGATATTGCTGCAGCTGTGGTATAGGCTGGCAGCTGTAGCTCCGATTAGACCCCTAGCTTGGGAACCTCCATATGCCATGGGAGCGGCCCTAAAAAGCTTAAAAAAAAAGAAAAAGAAAAAGAAAGAAAGGAATTCCACCTACAAATTCATCTAAAAGAATACTCACGAATAAACTTAACCAAGCAGGTAAAAAGATCAGTATAATGAAAGCTAAAAGACACTGATGAAATAAATCAAAGACGAATAAATGGAAAGATATTCCATGCTCATTGACTGGAAGAAATCATATTGTTAAAATGTTCATATTGCCCAAAGTAATAAATATATTTAATGCAATATCTATCAAAATTGCAATGGCAGAGTTCCCACTGTGGCACAGTGGGTTAAGAATCTGAATATAGTGGCGCAGGTTGCTGTGGAGGTGCAGGTTCAATCTCCAGCCTGATACAGTAGACTAGAAGATACAGGGTTGCCACAGCTGCAGCACAAGTTGGCAGCTCTGGCTCGAATTCAATTCCTAGCCCAGGAACTTCCATATGCTCTAGGTGTAGCCATAAAAAAATTGCAGTGGCATTCTCCACAGGCCTAGAACAAATAATCATAAGGCTTATAAAGAATCACAAGATTCCAAATAGCCAAGACAATCTTGAGAAAGAAGAACAAAACTGGAGGCATCATCCTCCCTCATTTTAAACTATATTACAGAGGTGCAGAAATCAAAACAGTATGGTGTTGCATAAAAAGAGAAACAGATAAACCCAACAGAACAGAGAACCCAGAAATAAACTCATACATTTGGTCAATTAATACACCAAAGGAGGCAAGAATATACACAGGGAGAGGACAATCTCTTCAATTAAATGGTGTTGGGAAAACTGGATAGCCACATGCTTGAGAATAAAATTGAATCACTATCTTACACCATACACAAAAAGTAACTCAAAATGCATTAAAGACTTGAGTGTGAGACCAGAAACCATAAAAGAACCTCAAGAACACATATGTGCTAAGCTTCTTAACATTAGTGTTAGTGATATTTTTTGGATCTAACTCTAAAAGCAATGTAACAAAAGCAAAAATAAACAAATGGGAATATATTAAACTAAAAAGCTTCTGCACAGTGAAGGGAACCATCAACAAAATTAAAAAGCAACTTTCTGAACAGGAGAAGGTATTTTCAAATTATATAACTGATAAGGAATTAATACCCAAAATATAAAGAGAGCTCATAAAACTCAGTAGCAAAAAACCAAACAATATAATTTAAAAATGGACAGAGGATCCAAATAAAGTCTTCCAAAGAAGATACATGGTCAAAAGCTATGTGAAATAATGCTCAACAAGACTAAGCATAAGGGAAATGCAAATCCAAACCACATTGAGACAGATATCACCCTCTTGTGTGACAGAATGGACATATCAAAAAAAAAAAAAAAGATAACAAATGCTGGCATGGATGTGGAGAAAAAGGAACCCTTGTGTAGTGCTGATGGAAATGTAAACTGAGATAGCCACTATGGAAAACTGTATGGCATCTGCTCAAAAAAAAAAAAACTAAAATATAGGGAGTTCCCTGTTGGCTCAGTGGGTTAAGGATCTGGTGATGTTATTGCTGTGGCTCAGGTCATTGCTATGGCTGAGGTCATTGCTGTGGCATAGGTTAGATGCCTGGCCCAGAAACTTCTTCATGCTATGGACACAGCCAAAAAGAAAAAAAAACTACCATAAAATTCAGCAATTCTGAGTATTTACCCAAAGAAAACAAAAACACTAAATCAAAAGAATATATGCATTCCTATGTTCACTGGAGCATTATTCATAATAGGCAGAGACAAGCTAAGTGTCAATCAATGGATGAATGAATAAAGAACATCACACACAGAGACACACACACAACTATTGCTCAACCATAAAAAAAATGAAAGTTTATCATTTATGACAACATGGACAGACCTTGAAGGCATTATATTAATTAAGTCAGAAATAGACAAATGATATCATTTACATGTGGAACCTTTAAAAACAAAACAACAAAACAAACAAAACTAAGATTTCAGAGAAGAGATTGGTGGCTACCAACAGCAGGGCTGGAGAGTGGACAAAAATGGGTGAAGAAGGACAAAAGATACAAAATTCCTGAGAGTTCCATTGTGGATCAGTGGTAACAAACCCAACTAGTATCCATGAGAATGAGGGTTCGATTCTTGTCCTCGCTCAGTGGGTTAAGGATGCAGTGTTGCCATGAGCTGTGGTGTAGGTCACAGGTGTGGCTCAGATCTGGTGATGCTGTGGCTGTGAAGTAGGTTGGCAGCTGCAGCTCTGATTCAACCCCTAGCCTGGGAACTTCATATGCCATAGATGCAGCCCAAAAAAGACCAAAAAAAAAAAAAAGATACAAAATTCCGTAAGTAAAATAGATGTCATGGGGATGTAATGTACAGCACGATGACTAGAGTCAGTAATACTGTATTGCACATTTAGTAACTTCGTATGGTGACTAAGGAAAACGATTTATTATGGTGATCACTTCAGTGTATCTAAATAGCAAATAATTATTTTGCATAAGCAAAACTAATAAAATGTTATACATCAATCAAAAAGACAAGAAAGAAAATGTCAATTAGTTTCAAAGTGATTAATATGCCAAAAAAAAAAAAAAAAAGAGAGAGTTCCCTGTGGCCTAGCGGTTAAGGATTCAGCATTGCCACTGCTGTGGCTCAGGTTCAATTACTGGCTGAGGAATTTCTACATGCCACAGGCATGGCAAAAAAAAAAGAAAAGAGAAAAAAAAGAAGCCACGTGACCAACATATCAGGGAAAAATTCTGAGCATAACACAAATTTTGCATTTGCTTGTTCACAATTCTTTTTCCCAGAAACTAAATAAATAAATTTAGATGAATAAAGAAAGCTGCACCCAACTGAACTGGGCTACACAGAACTACATAGAACACCTCCACCTCAAATATCAACCACCTTCCTCAGTTCACCATATGGGCTATGAGACACATCCATTCACTTCAGGTGTTACAGCTTTCCATACAATTCCAGACAACCCTTCTTCTACTACTTCATAAAAACTCGCATAGTGCTAGCCTTCTGATCCACAAGCAAATCCACATCAACATGCAAACTTCAGGTCTTTTTAAAGGTAAATTGACATATACATCCAGTTATTTATGTATTTTTAACCATTTAATATATAAAACTCCACTAACATTTTTATTAGATTCCTTTTATTTTATGTATTACTAACGAAGTTATTGCATATGGTGTCCCTAACCCTATTTTTCCCCTAAGACTTAGGTTTTTATTGAACAATTTTGCACTCCACACTGATTTTTAAGAACATCCATGTCACCTTACAGCAGAACTGACTGTACAGCCAGTTAAAGAGAAACAAGGTCAAAAACATACAGACCTCACAGAGCAAGAGCTGAAAACACTTAGGACCATGAAATGAATTCCAGTTCTGATGCATATTCCAGGATAAGATTGATTTTTATAAGTTTCATTTACTGGAGATACATTTGATGAAAAATCCAAGGATTTTATTCACTACAAGTCTGGAATCCCCAGGACATGAAGGAATGCATATAAAATTTTAGAAAAATAAAAACCACCTTCATTCTCTATTGCTACAGTAACTAGGATGTACTCTGCTTTATGTAACTTTAATAAAATACTGACAGAAACTTAGAATGCCATGTGGGAGCAGTCAAATTCAGAAGAATCCTTAAAAACAAAACAAAACAAACTCTTACAGGACATTCTCTTGCAAAATTCAAAATAGTTATGTCATCAAGACCTATCCAGAAAAACCTCATTTGAGAAATACCACACACAATTTAAGCAGAAAAAAACATTTTTTTTTCATGAGAAAATAGGAGTAGCTTGCTGAAAATGATGCCAACAAGTTAAGAGTTTAGAATGATAAGCTTAACAAGAGAACATAAGGCAAGTTCAGCTTTATGTTTATGCAACCAAATAAAGACTTTTGTTTTTGAAACACGATTGACCTTTACAAGTAGCAAATGTTTTCCTCCTCAACCACTCATATTTTTGATGATGGCTACTTTCATGTACCACATCATTCAAGTTGGAATTGCCTGAGAAATAATCAAGGTAGCATTTGTTTAGCCTAGGAAACATTTATGTGGCCAGCTGCTGTGATAACCACAATGTGTTTCTGGGATAATTTTCCAATTTAACAATCCAGTTGCTTTTCCACTTCTGGTACCAATTTTTAACTCCAGGCTATTTAAGAATGATTTCAATTACAATGACCTTATCTTTAGACCAACTTCATATGTACTACCCAGAAAATCATAAAATGTGGTATGTAAAAATCTCTGGCCACATGACAAAGATGAAAGAAGAATAAAACAAGGAATTAGTTTTTGATTATTTAAAAAAACAAAACTGACCACCTTGTTTACACAATGGATGTCAATTAAGTCACTCAATTATATTTTAAACCCTAATAAATAAATATAATGTGCCCACATAACTAACAATTCCAGAGAGAATAATACAATTATTGAGAAGCTAAATTCTATAGACCTTCATTCCTGTGCCTTTATTTAGTATACCTATAACTCCCTAAGAAACAAACTCATTTCAGTCACTTCTTGACTACAAAGTAATCTACAAGAACTTTCATTTAAAAAATAAGCTGGTTAACAAAGGAGCAAAAGCAATTCAATGCAGAAAAGATAGTCTGTTCAACAAATGGTGCTGGAACTACAAGACATACTTGCACAAAAATTACATCAGATGTCGACCTTAAACTGTTCAAAAATTAACTTCTCCAGGGAGTTCCTGTCGTGGTGCAGTGGTTAATGAATCCGACTGGGAACCATGAGGTTTCGGGTTTGATCCCTGGCCTTGCTCAGTGGGTTGAGGATCCAGCATTGCCATGAGCTGTGGTGTAGGTTGCAGATGTGGCTGGGATCCTACACTGCTGTGGCTCTGGCACAGGCCGGCGGCTACAGCTCCAATTAGACCCCTAGACTGGGAACCTCCATATGCCGCAGGAAGTGGCCCTAGAAAACGCAAAAAGACCAAAAAAAAAAAAAAATTAACTTCTCCAAATGAACAACAGCCCTAAATGTAAAATGGAAAACGATTAAATTCCTAAAATATAACACAGAAGAAAATCTAGGTAGACCTTAGGTTTAGTGATTTTTTTTTTCAGATACGATACCAAAAGCATCAATCCATGAAAGGAAAAAATGGTAATTCAGACTTTATTAAAATTTAAAATTCTGCTCAGTGAAAGATACTATGAAGAAAATGAAGAAAATGAAAGACAAATGACACACAGTGTGAGAAGGTCTTTGCTGGTATCTAAAACATAAAAAGAATTCTTAAAACTCCACAAGACAATAGGCAAAAGATTCAATAAGCATACAGACTGCAATAAGCTTATGAAAGAATGTTCAACATCATTGTCATTAGGGAAATGCAAATTAAAAGAGCAATGAGATACTATGAGATACTACTATATACCTATCAGAATGGCCAAAATCTGAAAGACTGACAACATCAAATGCTCAGAGGATGAGAAGCAAAAGAAACTCGTATTCGTTTGCTAGTGGGAATGCAAAATGGCACTGTTACCATGGAAGACAATTTGGTAGTTTTAAACAAAACTAGACACATTCTTATAAGATAATTCCTCCCAGGAATTATGCTATTTGGTGTTTACTCAAATGAGATGGAAATTTATGTCCACACAAAATCCTGCAGACAAATGTTTATAGCTGCTTTATTTATAACTGCCAAAGTTTGGAAGCAACCAAGAATGTTCTTCAATTAGGTGAATGGACAAAATGTGGTACACACATAAAATGGAATATTATTCAATGATAAAAATAAATGAGCTATCAAGCCACAAAAGGACATGGAGAAGCTCAAATTCTTATCATTAAATGAAGGAAGCTAGTCTGATTCCAATTACATGACATTCTGGAAAAGGCAAAACTCTGGAGACAGTAAAAAGATAAGGGTTGAGAAAGGAAGGGAAGGTTGAATAAGCAGAATGCAGAGGATCTTTAGGGTAATGAAATTATTCTGTATGATATAATGGTGGATACATGTCCTTACACATTTGTACATAGAGAACGTACAACACATACTTGCAATTTCTCAACTTTGACTCTTTTTTTTTTTTTGTCTTTTTGCTATTTCTTTGGGCCCCTCCCGCGGCATATGGAGGTTCCCAGGCTAGGGGTCCAATCGGAGCTGTAGCCACCGGCCTATGCCAGAGCCACAGCAACGCGGGATCCGAGCCGCGTCTGCAACCTACACCACAGCTCACGGCAACGCCAGATCGTTAACCCACTGAGCAAGGGCAGGGACCGAACCCGCAACCTCATGGTTCCTAGTCGGATTCGTTAACCACTGCGCCACGACGGGAACTCCAACTTTGGCTTGTTTGATCTCTATTATTAGAACGTCATGTATTAATTGTCTGATCTTTCACTTTTTCTTTTTCCTCATAGTTTTCTAGAAATTTTTCATTAACCATTATAATTTCTTTTATACTCCAACTTAAAAGGTTTTTTTTTCCTGTGACCAAGAACCAAGGTGGCCAAAACTACACTCCCAATTACTATCGAAATCATATGTAATTTTTTTAATTGTACATTTAATTCTGATTTTTGGCAACCAATTTCATATTCTTTTATGAATACTGGAAGGAATATTTTTCCATGCTTCATTTTTACATAGAAAGCTAATGTAATGATATAGTAATTGAAATAACCATCTGAAAATACATAAAATATACATAGAATATAGTATATGTAAACACATGCCTAACAAATATTTTTATATAATTACTAACTACAAAGGTATCATTACAATTCATTCTGTCCAAATATTTAAATACACATTACAATGTTAAATAGGTATGTAGGAAAATATTTTGATATATTTTCAGAAAAACATTTGAACTATTTCCCTGACATGTATTAAGTCAGTGACATGAGTCTATAAAACATTAAAAAAAAATGCAGGAGTTCCCGTCGTGGCTCAGTGGTTAACAAATCCGACTAGGAACCATGAGGTTGCGGGTTCGGTCCCTGCCCTTGCTCAGTGGGTTAACGATCCGGCGTTGCCGTGAGCTGTGGTGTAGGCTGCAGACGCGGCTCGGATCCCGCGTTGCTGTGGCTCTGGCGTAGGCCGGTGGTTACAGCTCCGATTGGACCCCTAGCCTGGGAACCTCCATATGCCACAGGAGCGGCCCAAAGAAATAGCAAAGACAAAAAAAAAAAAAAAAAAGGCAAAAAGAAAATAAAAAAAATTTTTTAAAAAAATGCACATGCCTGATGAAAATCTGTAATACAATAATATCTCACATGATGTAATGGAAAAATAAAAGATAGTCGTACAAGAGAATCAAGATGCATTTTAATGGAAAAAACATTTTACATTACTTTTGTGTTTAAATTAAAATTTAATTAACTAAAATTAAAATTAATTTAAAATTCAGTCTCCTCAGTCATACTAACCAGATATCAAGTGCTCACAGACACAGGTAGCTGGTGGCTACCATACTGGACAATGGAGGTCTGCACACTTAAATAATGCTATTTAAATTTTTTTTTTGTCTTTTTGTCTTTTTGCTATTTCTTGGGCCACTCTCGCAGCATATGGAGGTTCCCAGGCTAGGGGTCGAATCGGAGCTGTAGCTGCCAGCCTATGCCAGAGCCACAGCAACGCAGGATCCGAGCCATGTCTGCAACCTACACCATAGCTCACGGCAATGCTGGATCCTCAACCCACTGAGCAAGGGCAGGGATCAAACCCACAACCTCATGGTTCCTAGTCGGATTCCTTAACCACTGCGCCATGGCAGGAACTCCAATAATGTTATCTTAAAGTGTGATTTAGAAGAAATATGAAAGACTTGAATGTGAGTTACATTACTTAAGATTTTTCCCTTTAGCCCTCATTTTCTCAGTTCTCAATGTAAAGAAAATGAAATCATTAATTATCATAGGGCTAGAGTAATAAAGATCAGTTACTCTAATCCCCTGGCACTGCACTTTCTTAAAGTTGATTTTCTCGTTTTGCTAAACATCTTTTTCTATTATACAGTTAGAAATCTAAAGACATAGGAAAACTGATTACCACTAATTTCATGAAACTTTTATTTTTATTTATGCAATAAATACTGAAACTTAGACCAATCTCTACTGAAATTTCATGCACTGCTGAAGGTTTTTATTTATTTCCAAAAATGTATACAATCATTCTCAGAGATCCTTCTAAGAATCTTAAATATTTTCTCTGAAACTAGCCCTAAAGAGTTATCTGAACTTTTAGTATAAGGACTAAAAATTAGAGAAACACGGCACTTTAAAATGTAATTTTACACAAGATATTTCTGGGTACATAAAACACTTAGAAACAACTGCTGGAGTTCCTGTCGTGCCTCAGCGGTTAATGAACCTGACTAGCATCCATAAGGACGCAGGTTCAATCCCTCACTCAGTGGGTTAAGGATCCTGCATTGCCCTGAGCTGTGGTGTAGCTTGCAGACATGGCTTGGATCCTGCATGGCTGTGGCTCTGGCGTAGGCAGGCGGCTATGACTCCAATTCACCCCCTAATCTGGGAACCTCCATATGCCACAGGTGGGCCCTAAAAAGACAAGCCCAAAAAAAACAAAAACAAAAAAAAACAATTGCTAATAGGTACAAGGTTTCTTTAGGGGATGATGAAAATATTCTAAATTTGATAGTGGTGATGACTTCACATTCTATACACATTAAAAACTACTTATGAATACTGAATGCTGAATTTTATGGTATATGAATCATATCTCAATAGAGCCGCTATAAAAATAATTCACAAAAGCCTTCTTCATTTATATATAAACTATTAGTGAAAAGACTAGGCTCTCTCAGTGATAACATTTCAAAAATGCAATGTTACTATTTCATAAATTAAAATAAGATATATAGGAGTTCCTGCTGTGGTTCAGCAGGTTAAGAACCCAACATAGTGTCCGTGAGCATGGAGGTTTGATCCCTGGCCTCACTTAGTGAGTTAAGGATCTGGCGTTGCCACAAGCTGCAGTACAGGTCACAGATGCAGCTCAGGTCCTGCGTTGCTGTGGCTTAGGCCAGCAGCTGCAGCTCTGATTCAATCCCTAACCCGGGAATATTTATATGCCACCAGTACAGCCATAAAAATGAAAAAAATTAAATATACATATATATTTATACACACACACACATAAAAACTCATATAATTTCTGTTGGTCTTAAATATGCATGGAAATGCACACAAGAATTACTTGTAAGAGTGGATACACATAAAAAAGACAATGTGGGACCTTAACTTCGCCTTTTTCCCATCATGTAGTCCTATGTGACTTGTGTAATGAAAAATATATGTTTTGAAAGCATAACTTGGTTCATATATGCATCTCCCTTCATTTATGCTTTCCCTCTATTTAAAATACTGGCCCCAACCTATGGCAGCACTGCTCTTTTAAGAACTGTAATAACCAAAAAGACTTTCAGTAAGTGTGTTTCCTACACTCCCTAATCAAATCACTTGGAGAACATGGAAATAAAGAAAGACACATATACTAGACTATGTACCAGACACTAAGATCTACCTTCTCTGCCAGCTTTATATATATATAGATATAGATATAGATATAGATACAGATATATATATATATACATATCTAGATAAATGCAGCACCTAACACATCATCTGGGACAGAGTAAACATTCAAGATATAGCTGTTGAATGAACAATAACCAGTGTGGTCATTCTTATGGGGGTCACTGCCTCTGAATATACACCCTGCTTTTCCTCGAGGAAGACTCATCTTGTTCCCATGTCCCATGAAGTTTAAGGGAAAGCTCACCTATCCCAGCTCAAGGTTATGCCTGACTGGGTAAGAGCAATCCCACCCCCTTTGCCAGTTAAGGCATCAAGATGCAGTATCTTAGGGGAGATGTACTACAGGAAAAGAGTTCTTGAAAAGGTGTCATTTTAAAGGAAAAAAAAATGAAGTATCCTTGGCTCTTTATGGACAATACCTTAACAAATCTGCCTGGTGTCTGCCACCAGTTTCAGGATTTAGCCACTACCAAGGTCAGCAAAGCCAAGAGATAGGAAGAATCTGGGTAACATTATTAAACTAATGAATCAAGCATCTCTCTGAAACCTGCTGGACTGTTGAATTTCCTCTTATTGGGCATTATGTTAGCTTTATTTAAACAACTTGCAGTTGCTGCTGTTTAGAGCCACATGCATCTATTTCATGAAATTCCCATAGTGCTCTAAGCTGTGATTAGAATCACCAAGATGACGAAAACGCTGTTTTTTGTTTTGTTTTGTATTTTAATCTTTAACCAAACTACCCAGCCTGGATTTCCAACATTTTTCTAATCCTACCTCAGGTTTGGCTGAAGGGCAGAAGCTGGCTGACACCCTCAGGTAGGAGCCATCTTCTGACTCCTTCTGAGCAGAGAAACAACCACCACAAAACAAACGCAGAACTTCCAGAAGACATGTAACACTGAATCACTCTGTTTTATCCCAAACTGGAGGACTGAAGTCAGGAGGAATGCACTGTGACATTTGTCTTAGGATTCTCGGAATTCTACAAGGCTTCTTAGGTGGTATTTTTCCACTAATGTCTACATTAAGTGGTTCCATTTGGAACCTAAAACAAAATGTTATCATCTGCAAAAGAAAAACATTTGGTAAAGAAACTTCTTTGTTCCAAACACCTAAAAGGACCTCCATAAACAAGAAAAATAAAAGATTTTAAACAATTGAAAACATTTCTTCCAAAAACTAAAGCACACTGGCAACCTGGTGCTGAATCAGATTCCCACACAGCAGAACAGCTGTAATCACAAAATAACTGCAAAGAAAGAGGAAAACATCTAAACAAAATGTCCAGTTTAATATCCAACCAATCAGCTTCTTTAAAAACTATAGTTCACTCAAATCACCATCTTCATGACAAAAGAAAAGAAAAATGTCTACAAAGTAGGCAAACCCAAGGGAGTGAAATACCAAGGTAATCAATCAATAAGTTGTTTCTTTTTTTAATCCTTACATTATATATTCTCTAAGAATGCCAATGTTGGTAAAAAAAAATAATAACTTACATACTTATTCAATGTTTACTGAATATGAATGATTTACTAAATATTAACTATAAAATGAACTTTTACCTCACTGTATTAATGTTAGAGATACTATTCTAAGATCTGAGGAGTAAAGATTAATAAGACAATGCCCCATGTTCAAAAGTTTACAGCATGGTACACCACTCCCACCCTCCTAGCCTCTTCACTGTAACGCTCCAACTGTCTTATATCAGAAATGTCACCACTTTCCACCCATATGGCATAGGCCAAACTCTTGAAAGTCATGCTGGATTTTTCTCTTTCAACACATAACCCATTACCAAGCCTAAATTAGTTACCCTCAATCCCTATACAACCAGAAGCCAACCAATTCTCACCAACTTGACTGCTAAGGACCAAGTCCAGGCCACCATCAAATCACACGTCTACCCCAGCAGCAAACTCCTGCCTGGTGTGCCTGCTCCCTCCAGCCTGCTCTCCACACAGCAGACACAGTGCTCTTTTCAAGGCATGAACAGAATCACATCATTCTCCTGGGCCTGCAACAAACCCTGTGATCTGACCCATAACTACCATTCTAATCTTATGCCCTACCACTGTCCCACTGACCGTTAACCACTAGCATCACTGGCTTTGTTTCCGTCCTTTGAACAGACCAAATTCATTGCCATCTCTGCTACTTCCTGGATACTTAATCCAGGTTGTCCTCATATCGCTGCACTCTTGTGTGCAGATCTCAGAACAACCTGATGGCCCAGCTGGAGTGCTAAAGTAGAAACTAAAAGCCACAGCATTTTATCCCATTGTTCTATTTTTAAAAGTTACCTTTCTGTTGAAGTGTAACACAACTACAAAAAAAAAAGAGAGAGAGAGAAAACTTTAAATAAGTGTATAGTTCAATGAATTCTCAAAAAGCAAAGACACCAAACTCACAAACTAGCACACAGATCAACAAACAGCCCCAGAAATGTGCCCAAGTCCCCACTTCCAGTCCCTATGCTCACAACAAGGTAACCACAGCCCTCACTTACAGATTACACCTTTACCTGGTTTTGACCTTCATATGAAGAAAATCATATAGTATGAATTCCTTTGTCTCCAGCTTCTTTCACTCAGTATTATGCTTCTAAGATTCATCTGTGTTGTGAGTATAGCTGTGTAGGATATTCACTGTGAAAAGCTTTATAATCATCTTTTTCATGAATATACATCTGTACAGTCTGAGATAACCTCTGTTGATTCTTTTTTTTCTTTTTCAGATTCTTTTCCCATATAGATTATCACAGAATTGAAAATTTTTGTACAAGTCTTTTAGTAAATATATAAAGACATTTCTACTAGGAATATGCATAATGGAACTTTGGTATCATATCATATGCATATACTCAGCTCCAGTATGTACCACACTAAATGGTTTTCCAAAGTGCCCATACCAATTTAAAAGCCAATGTTTGCATATGAGAATTCCAGATAATTCTTGCACCATTATTTTTTATTTTAGTCATTCTGGTGAATATATCATGGCATCTCACTGTGCTTTTGGTTTGCATTTCCAAGATAACTAATGAAGCTCTTTTCATATTTATTGACCATTTAGGTAGATATCTCCTTGTGTGAAGTGCCTGTTCAAGAGTTTTGCCCACTAAAAAAAAGAAAAATCAATTGTAGGTGTCAACATACTCTAGATAAAATCTTTTTTTTGCATAGAGGGAATCATTTGACCTAACACTATCATTGAAAATGCCACCCTTTCTTCACCATATTGTTAACGACACCTTTGTTAAAAAAAAAAAGAAAAAAAGTCTATTTGTTTATTCTTGTGCCAACACAGCAGTATTAAATTAGAATTCCTTTATAATATGCCTTGAGGTCTGATAAGTCCTCCTTTCTGTTCTTTTGCTTTAAAGCTAACTTAGTAACGCATGAACCCTCAGATTTTCATATAAAATCGACCAAAAAATAAATTTGCCAAGATTTTTAATGAGATTGCACCCTCAAAATCTTGTGTTTTATGACTCAGCATATTATTAATTTTGGTAAGTGATCCATGTGCATTATTTGATCAACCATCATTGGATACAGGGTTCTGTATGGCAACTAGACCATCTATATTAAATATTCTATCTCTTTTCCAGTTTTAACTTCCTCCTTATTCTATCAGCAACTAAGAAAGATGTGCTTAAGTCTTCCATTTGGATTGCTTTCATATCTGGAACATATACATCTTTCAGTGGGTAGCCTGCCTTTATCTTCAGTAATTTTTTTCCTTAAAATCCACTGTGTCAAATACTAGTAAGGTTATACCTGATTTCTTTCCATTTGTATTGTCATAACATACCTTTTTCCATTCTTTTATTTTCAAGTTTTCTGTGTCCTTATATTTTAAAATTATCTCTTCAGGGAAATTTGTTGGTTTTTGGATCCAACCAATTAACAACAGTGTTTTAATGGAAGTACTTAGTACTTAATGAAAGAGAGGATGGGAAAAGATATTTCATGCCAATGACAAGACAGGAAAGTAGGAGTTGCAATACTCATATCAGACAAAACACAATTTAAAACAAAGGCCATAAAGACAAAGAAGGACACTATTTAATGGTAATAGGATCCATTCAAGAAAAGGATATTAAAATCATCCATATATATGCTAATATAGGAGCGCCCAGATACATACAACAAATAATAACACATAAAAAGAGAAATTTATGGGAATACAGTAATAGTAGAAGACTTTAACACCCTACTCACATCAATGGACGGATCCTCTAGACAGAAAATCAATAAGGCAAGAGAGATCCTAAAGGACACGAAAGAAAAGTTAGACCTTATTGACATTTCCAGGGCATTACAGCCAAAAAAAATCAGAATGTACATTCTTTTCAAGTGCATATGGAACATTCTCAAGGACTGACCACATACTGGGGCATAAAACTAACCTCAACACATTTAAGAGCACAGAAATTATTTCAAGCATCTTCTCTGACCACAATGGCATAAAACTAGAAATGAGCCATAGGAAAAGAAATGAGAAAAAACTGACTACAGGTAGACTAAAAAACATGCTACTAAAAAAACAATGGGTCAATACAGAAATCAAAAGGGAAATTAAAAAATACCTCGAGACAAATGATAATGAAAACACAACCATTCAAAATCTATAGCACACTGCAAAAGCAATGCTTAGAGGGAAGTTCATAGCTGTACAGGCCTTCCTCAAAAAAGAAGAAAAACCTCAAATCAACAACTTAACTTACCACCTAAATGAATTAGAAAAAGAACAAACAAAACCTAAAGTTAGCAGAAGGAAGCAAATCATAAAGATCAGAGAGGAAATCAATAAAATAGAGATTCAAAGTCAATAGAAAAAAATCAATAAAAGTAAGAGCTTGGTCTCTGAAAGGATAAAGAAAATTGACAAACCTCTGGCCAGACTTACCAAAAAGAGGAAAGAACTCAAATAAACAAAATAAGAAATGAAAAAGGAGAAATCTCAATAGATACTGCAGAAATACAAAAAATAATAATAATAAGAGAATACTACAAATAATTCTATGCCAACAAATTTGATAACCTAGAAGAAATGGACAACTTTCTAGAGACATACACCCTGACAAAACTGAATCAAGAAGAAATAGGTCAACTGAACAGACAGATCACTAGAAATGAAACTGAATATGTAATAAAAACACTCACTACAAACAAAAGTTCAAGACCAGAGGCTTCACAGGCAAATTCTACCAAACTTGTACCCATCGTTAAATTTTTCCAATAGGTTGAAGAAGGAACACTCCCGAAGACGTTCTATGACACCACAATCACCCTAATTCCAAAACCAAAGATACTACCCATAAAGAAAATTATAGGCCAATATCTTCAATGAATATACACGCAAAAATTCTCAACAAAATTGTAGCCAACCAAATCCAACAACATATAAAAAAGATCACACCCCATGACCAAGTGGGATTCATCTCAGGTTCACAAGGATGGGTCAACACATGCAAATCAATCAATACCATGCACCACATTAACAAAAGAAAAGTCAAAAACCACATGATCGTCTCAATAAATGCAGAAAAAGCATTTGACAAAGTCCAACATCTATTCATTATAAAAACTCTTACCAAAGTGGGTACAGAGGGAACATACCTTAACATAATAAAAGCCATTTACAACAAATCCACAGCAAATATAATACTCAATGGAGAAAAACTGAAAGCCTTCCCACTAAAATCTGGAACAAGACAAGGGTGCCCACTCTCACCACTGTTATTCAACATAGTACTGGAAGTCCTAGCCACAGCAATCAGACAAACAAAAGAAATAAAAGGTATCCAAAATGGAAAAGAAGAGGTAAAGTTGTCACTGTGTGCAGATCACATGATACTATATATAGAAAACCCAAAGGACCCCACACAAAAGCTACTCAAACTGATTGCCAAATCCAGCAAAGTAGCAGGATACAAGATTAACATTCAGGAGTTCCCATTGTGGCTCAAAGGAAACGATTTCAACTAGGAACCATTGGGTTGTGGGTTCGACGCCTGGCCTTGCTCAGTGGGTTAAGGATCCGGTGCTGTGAGCTGTGGTGTAGGTCACAGATGCAGCTCGGATCTGGCGTTGCTGTGGCATAGGCCGGCAGCAACAGCTCCAATTAGACCCCTAGCCTGGGAACCTGCATATGCCACATATGCAGCCCTAAAAGGACAAAAGACAAAAAAAAAAGAAAAAAAAGATTAACATACAGAAATCAGTTGCATTTGGTGAAATCAGTTGCATAATGGTGAAATGTTAGAAAAGGAATATAAAAAAATAATACCTTTTAAAATCACATCCCACAAAATTAAACACCTAGGAATAAACCTGACTAAGGAGGTGAAAGACTTATATGCTGAGAACTATAAAACATGAATCAAGGAAATTAAAGAGGATTCAAAGAAATGGAAAGACATTCCATGCTCCTGGGCTGGAATAATTAATATGAGAAAAATGGCCATACAACCCAAAGCAATCTACAGATTCAATGCAATCCCCATCAAATTACTCATGACATTTTTCACAGAACTAGAACAAACAATCCAAACATTTATGTGGAACCACAAAAGACCCAGAATTGCCAAAGCAATTCTGAGGAACAAAAACCAAGCAGGAGGCATAACTCTCCCAGACTTCAGACAATATTACAAAGTTACAGTAATCAAGACAGTGTGGTACTGGTACCAAAACAGACATGCAGACCAATGCAACAGAACAGAGCACCCGTAAATAAACCCAGACACCAATGGTCAATTAATCTTCGAGAAAGGAGGCAAGAATACGAAATGAGAAAAAGACAGTCTTTTTAGCAAGTGATGCTGGGAAAACTGGAGAGCCTCATCTAAATCAATGAAACAAAAACACCCTCATGCCATGCATAAAAATAACCTCAAAATGGCTTAAAGTCTTAAAACAGACACCATCAAACTCCTAGAAGAGAACATAGGCAAACCATTCTATGACATCAACCATACAAATATTTTCTCAGGTCAGTCTCCCAAAGCAACAGAAATAAAAGCAAAAATAAACCAATGGGACCCAATCATACTCAAAAGCTTTTGCACAGCAAAGGAAACCATATAAAAACAAAACAAACAAACAAAAAAAACAATAGGCAACCAATGGAATGGGAGAAAATAGTTTCAAACAATGCAACTGACAACGGTTTAATCTCTAAAACACACAAACAACTTATACAACTCAACAGTAAAAAAAGCAACAACTCAATGGAAAAATGGACAAAAGACCTGAACAGACATTTTTCCAAAGATATACAGATGGCCAAGAAGCACACGAAAAAATGCTCAGAGTTCCTACTGTGGTGCAGCAGAAACGAATCAGACTAGGAATCATGAGGTTGAGGGTTTGATCCCTGGCCTTGCTCAGTGGGCTAGGGATCTGGTGAAGCTGTGAGCTGTGGTATAGGTCAGAGACACAGCTTGGATCTGGTGTGGCTGTGGCGCAATCCAGCAGCTGTAGCCCTGATTAAACCCCTAGCCTGGGAATTTCCATATACTCTGTGTTAATTAAAAAATTAATTAAAAAAAGAGTATGGCTTAATTTGTTGAATGCAATGGAAAAAGATACTTTAAAAAAAAAAAGAAAGAAAAAATGCTCAACATCAGTGATTTATTAGAGAAATGCAAGTTTAAACTACTATGAGGTACCACCTCACACCTCTCAGAATGACCATCATTAATAAGTCCAGAAATAACAAACATTGGAGAGAGTGTGGAGAAAAGGGAACCCTCCTACACTGTTGGTGGGAATGTAAATTAGGTACAACCACTATGGAAAACAGTATGGAAGTACCCCCAAAACCTAAATACAGAACTACCATGTGACCCAGCAATTCCACTCTTGAGCGTATATCCAGACAAAACTTTTCTTGAAAAAGACACATGCATCCATATGTTCCCTGCAGCACTACTCACAATAGCCAAGACATGGAAACAACCTAAATGTCCAGAGACAGATGAATGGATTAAGATGTGGTACATATACACAACAGAATACTACTCAGCCATAAAAAAGAACAAAATAATGCCATTTGCAGCAACATGGATGGAGACTCCCATACTAAGTGAAGTAAGTCAGAAAGAGAAAGACAAATACCATATGATATCACCTATATCTTGAATCTAATATTAAAGCACAAACAAACTTTTCCACAGAAAAGAAACTCATGGACTTGGAGAACAGACTTGTGGTTGTCAAGGGGGAGGGAGAGGAGGAGGGAGTGAGATGGGCTGGGACTTTGGGGTTAATAGATGAAAACTATTGCATTTGGACTGGATAAGCAATGAGATCCTGCTGTATAGCACAGGGAACTATATTTAGTCACTTGTGATGGAACATGATGGAGGATAGTGTGAGAAAAGAATATATATACATACATACATATATATATATATATATGACTGGGTCTCTGCTGTACAGTAGAAATTGACAGAATACAGAATGTTTGCTATTGCTCTTTCCTTCCCTTCAGTGAATCCAGAGTAGCCATTTTTTCCTCTGCATGGCATTTGGAAGTGATCTTGGTTTCCCCAGCTGAAGAGTGAATGAAGACACAGTTCAGGCTAATGCTGTGGGAAAAAACCCAAAGCACAATCACATATGGAGATGAACACACTCGAAGAGGCTCAGACAACTATCCTTTCATTTTTAATAATTTTGCTGGATATAGAATTTCTAGATTGTTAACTGTTTTCTCTTACCTTAAAGATAAGTTTCAGTTGTTGTCTACATTAGCTTTTTCTGTTAAAATAAGGCAGCTATCAGTCTGTTTCTTTTTTGAAAGTAATGCCTCTGGTTTTCTGTATGTTTTTTAGACTGTCTTCGTTTTCAATAGTTTTACCAAGATTTACCTGGGTGTCGTTTTCTTTATAGTGATGCTGCTTGAGGTTCACAGAACTTTTTCGATTTATCAGGTAAAGTTTTTGAAACAGTTCTGGAAAATTCTTAACCATTATTGCATCAAATTTGCTTCTTCCCCATCTTCTCACTTTTTTCCTTTAAATGCTAAAAGATCCTAATGTTATAAGATATATTGATACATTCACTATCCCACATATTTTAGTCTCTGTGCTTCATTTTAATTATTTTCTACCGACTTCTTTTCATCTTCACTAATCCCGTCTTTTGGTATGTCATATCTACTATCTAATTCAAACACTGACCTCACAATTTCAGCTTCTATATTTTTCCTGTCTAGAATGCCCATTTGGCATTTATATCTCCTAATTTTTTAGCAAAATTCTCCAACTTTTCACTGTTTTAACTTTCATTTGTAGAACATACCAATCATGGTTATTTTAGAGTCCTCATCTGTTAAATCCAATCAATATCTGAATCCTCCTATGTCAGTTTCATTGTCCAGTTATCTCATGGTTTTAGTTATATGGTCTTACCTCTTAGCACCCAGTCATTTTTTATTAAATGCTGGACACTGTACAGTTAAAAAAAAATTAGAAGACCCAGATTATTGTATTTCTCCAGAGTAGGTTCACCCTGACCTCTGCCAGGCAGGGTGGAAACTGTTCTCTTTAATCTAATCAGGGATTGAGCTGATTCAAGTCTGGCTGCAGCTGTGGTAGGCTTCAGCCAGCCTCAGCTGATCCTGTTGCTATAGCACCACCCTACAGCGCTTCCAACTAAAAGTCTGATGTGCATTGAGGGCGCCTCCACAGCAATATGAGACTGGAAAACACCATGCCTTTCAGAAGTGTATGGTTTAACTTTAAAGCATTCTGTCACACAGCTTCATAATTCTGCAAATATCTTGAGGAGGAGGCAGCAATGTTTCTGAGTTCCTCTGGATCTCCAATACTGTCACTTCAATCTCACAATACTGCCAAAAGCCCTACCTGTTTCTCTGTGCTCAAACACTAACTCTTTACTTGGGCTAAGGTCAAATTTTCAGCCTCTTGTCCATATCCAGAATCAGAAAAGCTCTAACCACTTCCCCAAGAGAAAAAAGCCTAGAGATTATCGATTCATGTGTTCAAAATTTTCTCCTCTCTGGGCTTTTAGTCACTATAGCACTCCTTGCTTTAAAAGCTCTTTGATGGCCTTATGCAAATTACCTTTGTATTTAATCTGTCTTTTGATAGCTGTTCTCAGCAGTAATATCAATGTGTTCAAGTTCTAATGTAAGATAAATTTTCTTGCCCTATTTTATCTTTATATCCACACCACTTTCTTTATATTGCTCATTAAAGATGTTTTATGTCCCTCCTTTCTTACTGAAACAGAAACCCCAAGAAAACAAAAGCTTTACTGCATCCTCAGCCTAGGGATACATGTCACTTATCATGCCTATTTCTGTTTTGTAAAGAATTCCAAACAGCCTCATCATTTTTCAGTATAAGAAAAGACAAAGGCTAATTCTACATGTTCTCAGAGAGAACTCTAATTCCCCCTTTCCATGCTTCCTTGCTTTTTCCTCCAAAATAGAGAGAAATTAGAGTAAATATGCTTTGGGTTTCTCTCCTTTATGGTTCTTTCTCTTTAGCTGATTAAGACCCTGGCAGTCACTCCTCTCCATGCCCAGCTCCCTGCTGTGCAGCAGGTAGACCTACCATGAGGCTCAGGGTGTGCATTCCATAGCAGGCTGCAGGCCTCTCTCTCTGATATAATGCAAACTAAATCTGTGACACAGGCCACAGTTCTCCATGCAGCTGATGGACAAATATATTCAGAATCTACTGTGTAGATCCAACTCTTCCCTGCAAAGACCAAAATATAACAAGAATATTGAGTACCCACTTTGTACACTTCTGGAACAAAGGGCCAGATTCAAGAAGCGGAGTGTAAAGTTCCCACTCTGACCTTGGGTCCCTGTCATATTCTCCAATTTGGCTTTTCCTAAGCCATGAACTTAAGTGTTATTACATGCTTACATAATATATACCTCATTGATGAAGTAGCTATTTTAATCTTCACCTGGCTCCTATCTGTTCTTCCTTAGTTAGGACCAAGGAGAGAGAGTGGTTATTAACTGGTAAACATTGACAGTGTGTAAGTGAATGGAGACTGAAGGTTGGGAAGGAAGTTTCCAAAAACAATCCCTATTTACTTGGATTGTTCTAATGCCCAACTATAAAAGGGGTCCCAGTTCACCTGGTATGTGCATTATTTTGAAATAATAATTCACTATAACTGCAGGAGATTAACAATTCTTACAAAAATACCTGTAAATCTCGTAATACTGTATTTCTGATAGTTACATTTTGAAAACATATTATTTATCCAGAGGTACAAAATCTCTTCTGCTGACAAAAATAAATTATGAAAATTTGATATTCTGTATTTTACAATATGCAGCTACCTAATAAACTGTAATGACTAATTGCTCTGGTAATTTCCCTAGCCTCAGACCTAAAAAATTTTCCTCACCAATCTTCAGGGAACAGATTTAGAGAAACAAACATATGAAAAACTTTTTGAATACCAGTAAGGCAGGCTCAGGCAGGTCAAGGAGAATGCTTTCATCATACTTTGTATAGCCTACAATTTATTACCTCTGGAGCCCTTCAAGATCATTGCTCCTTAAGGGTAAGAGCACGGCCTTTTTAAAAAGCAAAGTTTAAACCCCATTTTTTCCTAATGTCTTTGTACTGAGAAACTTTTCTACTAAGTTATATGTAACAGTAAGAAATCAAGCAGTATCTAATAAAATATATCTGATTTCATTTCCTATAAAAACATCACATAGAATTGAGATATTTCACCTAAATCTCCAGTTCTTATCTGGTTCTTTGGGATTCTGTGAGTTCATAACTATCTAACAGCAAGAACTGTCCACAAAGGTTCATCCAGTATTACTGAACCATAGCAAGGTATGCTGGCTCGACCTGCATCAGATCACACCACTGAATACCCATCTAGGAGTTCCCGCTGTGGGAAGGTAGGTTAAGGATTTGATTGCAGCGGCTCAGGTCACTGCAGAGGGGCAGGTTCAATCCCTGGGCACAGTGGATTAAAGGATTTGGTGTTGCTGCAGCTGCAGTGTAGATTCAATCCCTGGCCCGGGAACTTCCATGTGCCCAGGTGCAGCCAAAAAAAAAACAAAAAAACACCTCACCCATCTACATGAGCTGAACTACTGAAAGACTGTGAAGAGAACACCCAGCTTGAGCAGGAAAGAAAGAGGAATGGGACTGAGCCCTTTGTGATCTCGTGATAGATGCAGACACGAATAAATGACTCCACTGGAAACATCAGGATAATGCCAAGTTCTGAGAACTCACCAAGCCAGTCTCCACACAAAAACCTTTTGCAGGCCATGCAAGATAATGCACTGCCATCAGAGAAGAGCCATTTGGAGGGTTCGAGAAGACAATGGATTCATCGACACTTTGGAATACCTGAACAGTAGACTGAAAAGGTGGTGATGAAAATGTGTGATCCATGTTTCATTCTACAGGTACCAAAATTTAAACGTGTGTCTAGACTAAGAGCCAGTGCCTAGAGGGGACATATTTGAACTGTGGTTTGGAATACTGAAGAAAATATTGCAGAAAGAGAAGATCTTGAAGATTCCAAAACAAGGATTATTGAGAATTTTAACATGACATGAATGGATTTTGGTCTTAAGGACAGACAAGACAATAATTCTCTTCCTACCCCTGGGAAATCTCAAATCCTGGTGGCCAACACAGAACAAAGCTGAGGTGCTAGTTAATGCTCCAAGTCAAGCTTCACCTCTGGGGGTAATGGGGGAGGTGGCAGCAGATGTCAATGCCCCCCACTGAACCCCCTCAGGTACCCAAAGAGCCTCTCCCAAACTAATAGGGGCTCATGCACACCAGTAGGCTTAATCCTAAATGGTACCTCCAAGTTCCTTTGGTGTGAAATGGCTCCCGAGGGGCTCTTGGCCCTGTCCACCAGAACTACTGGCACCAAAAGAAAAGCAAATATAAGGTGAGAAAGAGTTATGCCACATACTCTCTCTCGCATAGCATCATTTTCCAGACTCTACCACCAGTATCTGGCTCATGTTTCATAACCACAACATAGGTAACCACTGGCTTGAGGCGAAGCACTATTGAGAGCTGCAGGTGGTTCACTTTGAAGCTATGGGGCATATTAGAAATGCCTGAAATAAGTGATCCCAATTTACTCGCCAAAGAAGAAAAGGCTCCTTATCTCCCTCTGAGAAGCCCAACAAGTTCTACAAGGAGAAGTCTGTGGAAGGACCACTCATTCTCCTCTCTCTGTGCACCTTCTGAATCCTGATGTTAGAGGAGACCACTGACTGGAACTGTCCACCCTAGCCAAGCAGATAATACCCACATAAATGAGCTGTCTCACAGCAGAAGGCCCTGACAAGGAACAGGGTGCTGCTCTGAAGACTGACCAGGAGGATTTGGGAGGGGCCAATAGGAGGGAGGAGAAAACCAACTTCCCAGGATCCTTGGCGCTGGAATCCATCTTGGCTGAGAGGTGTGTGAGCCACCAAGAATGACCCTAAGCCAGACCAAATATGGGCCAAGCAGGATGAATGGCCAGAGACAACCCAGAAACCAACCACACTCCCCTAAAACTGGAGACTGGGAGCCACGTGGCAGAGCAGTTCTCCTAGGTTCCCTTACCCGGCTGCTCTTTGCCAGGGTGTCCTTTCCCAAAAAAGTCTTTTGCTTTCTCAACAAATGTCTCCTAGGACAATTCATTTCCAAATGTTAGACTACAGCCCATTCTGGGTCCCTAGAAGGGCCCCTTCCTGGTACCTCTTTGGGTAAGACGCTAAGAATAAAACTCAAGGCTGGCCAGAAGCTCTCTTAATTAACATAATAAGGAATAGGATTAAAGCTAGCAGAGAGTAACCTTTGCAGCTCAAAAGCTATTGATTTTCTCCTGCCCAGCCCAGCAGCACAACAGGACAGAACAGAGAATGGCAGACAATCCAGCCAGAAGACAAGACTCAGAGAAGCAAGAACCACAGAAGGGAGGGAAAAGATGCATGAAATAAGAGGTTAAAGGGATCAAAGGTCTTAGGTGAACAGAGCAGGCTTGAAGAAGATGGGGACACTCTTTATCAATACCTTTCTGAATTGTGAAAAAAGTATTACTTATTCAAAACATGAGCATAAAACAAGAAGTCAAGAAAACAGAGAACAACAATCATTACAGGAATGTAACATTACCTGAACCTTCTTAGAATGTATAAAATCAACAGCTCTTTGGGTGGCAAAGTGAGAGAACTAGGGATACTAGTGTGTAAAAACAAATAATAATGTAAAGACATCAAAAAACCTCAGGAAAACATAATGCAAAACTAGATGATCTACTGTGGCACCATCAGCCTCCTTAAGTTTCCCATATGTTTTTCAAAATAAAAATAATTACCGGCTTAGCAATGCATCACAACTAGCTGTTCAAGATATTAATCTGACCACTACACTGAAATTTCAGAGGCCACAAAACAAATATCAAAAGTCATTAACAGCCACTTAAATAATTGATATTTTTCTCATTTATGACTTAGTTTATATTTTTGTCACATAAATGTTTGATTTTTGAAAACCTTTATGGTAAAAATTTAACTGCTGAGAAAATTAAGACTTTATAGAAAAATAGTGAAAGCCACAAAAAATTTTGGTGTATAAACACAACAACATGCTAAATTAAGGCAAATCAGTAACATTTCCACTTAAAGACTGTATTATGAAAAAAAAAAGACTGTATTATGAATTTCCATTGTTCCTTACCCACACTACAGAAACCTTTCAATAATATTTCCATCACTCCCCACATACAGCAGTTTCAGCAATATGGTGATGCTTAAATGTATTTTGCTTGCAGAAAATACATTATGATATGTTTTATGTGTCAATTTGGCTAGATGGTAGAACCCAGTTACTCAAATACTAATCTAGGTTTTGCTGTGAAGGTATTTTGTAGACGCTGCTAAATCCACGATCAGGTGACTTTAAATAAAGAAGATTACTGTCAGTATTCTGTGTGGCCCTCGTTCAATCCAAAGCCTTAACTGCAAAAAGTAAGTTTTGCCAGAGAAGTTCTGCCTCGAGTCTGAAGCATCAGCTTTTGTCTGAGTTTCCAGCTAACAGATTCCAACCAGCCCCCTCCCCGCCCATAATCACATTAGCCAATTCCTTAACTATTTATCTATCTACCTATCTATCCATCCATTGGTTCTGCTTCTCTAGAGACCCCAAGTGCTAAATACACATTTAGAGAGACATTTTATGTGCAGTTCTCTGATCCAGCAGTCTATCCCTTTCTGATTTTATGATCTTAGTACACACATTTCAGCTCCCACCCTTCTCATGGAAACCACCAAATAAAACTCTTAGGACTGGAGTTTTCTTTTCCAAGTTTTTTTTTTTTTTTTTTTAACAATATCTACAGCTCTGCTTTTCTATCTCCATCCCTCAGGCCCTTCTTTGTCTAAAGATTAGAAAAAAATAGTAATGGAAATAAATGGCATAAAGCAAGATAAAAATCCTAATATACAGATGTATATTTGCATATACAAATTCCTGCATCAGAGAGACTTTAGACCACAAAAGACTATGATGTCGTAGTTCTTTAAATATATATTTTCAAAGGTATGGGACATTTAAGCTGGGATTTTCATTCCAACATGGAGCTCAAAAATGTTTCAACTGAGAAATAAAAAGTTAGAAGGAAAAGTATAATTTCATTTACAGAAATCAAATTCAAATCCATAAAAAGAATATGTTTATTTTGAAATCCGAACATCCTTATTCATGGGTAACTTCTTTTTAAATGATGCACTATATACTACAGAGCTATGTAAGAATTGTCTAGTTAGCTATTTCCACATGTTTTCTTTTTAGGGCTGCACCTGCAGCATACGGAAGTTCCTGGGCTAGTTGAATCGGAGATGCAGCTGCCAGCCTACGCCATAGTCACAGCAACACTGGAACTGTGACCTACACTGCAGCTTGCAGTAATATCTGATCCTTAACTCACTGAGGAAGGCCAGGAATCAAACCCACATCCTCATGAATAGTACGGGTTCTTACCCTGCCGAGCCACATCAGGAACTCCTCCACGGTATTTATTTTAAAGTGCTAAACTTTCAAGGTACTCGGTCGGTACAAGGTACTTAAAATGGAAACATTTCAATGCATAAACAGTCAACTGGAATCACTATCTGTCAATTAGCTTTATAAATGCATTAAATAGTACAAAGGGAAAAATATGTTGAATACTTAAAATAACAATCACATCCTCACCTCCCACATTAACCTGTAATCCATATTTTCATCCAAGTCTTCCGGCATTCTCTTCTCTCCAGCAAAAGGTCCAAACTTTTCACCCTAAGTAATAATTATATTGAAAAAGGATTAGTGTAATACTCAAGTTACTAAAATTAACCATTATTTCTCTTATGAAAAAATTTTTTCTCTGAATCCTCATGCCCAAAGCTTGAGATACATTTAAAATATTAACTAATTTAGCCAACACAAAATATTTACATATTTAAAATCCAATTCAATCTATTTTTAACCAAAGAGCCCAAATCCAAAACACAGGAGCCAACATAAAACGGTTAAATTACTCAACCACGGCTCTGAATATTATATGTTTCAATCCTCCGCAGCCTCTGGCAAGTGGTCTTAAAATGACAAGCATTGAGTCTTGCCTGACTTGAGAGACAAGCCCACCAGGCAGAAAATCACCTGGTTTCCATAAAAATAATAAATTCATCCCAATTATGAACAAGAAAGAAGGAGGCTTGCCATTCTCAGAGGAAGCCTGTTCATAAATAATGTTTAAATTCTCCTTCCAATCTTTCAAACAACCAAGGGGGCACTCCATAAACCAGGGTTCTCAAAGTGCGTGCTTTGAATCACCAGCATGAGATTCATCAGCGATGCTCATTTCAAATTCAGAATCCTATGCTTATTAAGATCAGAATCTCTGGGAGTGGGACAAGGGGAGCTGCATTTGGACCAGTTCCCATGTGAGAAACGCTGGTACACACCAGAGTGGGCCCAGCAGGGAGGGACCTGGGAGGCAGGGTCAATGGGTGAGCAACACTTTCTTCTCAATTAAGGCAACCAGAGCAAGGCCTGGAAAAGCAGAGTGAGGTCGAGCACGTCTAGCCAGATGATGTGCAGAGATGTGTGCAGAGCAGACACAGGGTCATTGGAGGCTTTGCAAGCCTCCACCTGCAAATATTCTACAGTGGAACCCTTCTCCTCATAAGGAGGTAGAGGAAGAAAACCAATAACTGCTCCAGGGTAAATTCTGATGATCACTGTCAGGAGGAAAAATAACCACCAGAAAAATGTTTCGAGGAATGTAATGACTTAACGAACAACAGAAAACCCAGCTCCTGGCAAGAGACAAATGTTAAAGCTTAAAGGAATTGCAACTAGCTAACCCAGTTAAAGAGAGAGAAAGAAAAGAGGTCTGAGAAGTCACAAGTAAAGACACAGCCTGGAAGACCTACTGTTTAATATTAACTTGGAGGCACAAAACAGCTAAGGAGATTGCTAAAACCAAGTCTATAATCCTAAACAACCCAAAAATAAGCACACCAAAGAAACAGGGAGATTGCTATTTAGCTGTTTCAGCCAATCTGGAAAGATGGACCAAAAAGCAAGGTGTGTTTTTGGTAATAAATTTGAGGATTTGGTATTAATGCATATATAGCTCAACTTTTTACTCTATCTTGTCATGCATTTAGCCTTTATAAACTACCATGGAAGGAAATCATCTGAGTACACATTTTCCAACATAACTGATCTACGCATGCCAATCAGTTCATCTTCGCAGGAAAATCTGGAGGGAATAGAAAATTGTATCTATCAATTCAGAAGCATTCAAAGGACTGAAGAGGAAGGGATGGAAACCCAAATAAAGGCACTGGGTTTGGGAAAAAACATAACTACTTGGATGCAGGCCTAATATTATTAAGTAATTTACAGGTGAAAACAAAATTTACTGCATATACATCTCTTAGAATAGTGGGAAAAGCATTAGCTGAGGCTTCCAGAAATCTGGATCCTCATCCTTGCTCTGCCACTCTGTGACACATTAGGATGTCACAAAGTTCTGAGCTTCAGTTTCATAACCTATAAAACTTAGGGATTTGGGTTAGCTGTTTTCTAAGAATCCTTCCAGCACTCAAATCTAATAAGAGGAGCTTCCACAGAACAAATTTAGAACAATTTGAAAATAAAAAGAACAAGAATGTAATTGTTGGAAACAAGTTAATAAATTCTTAAGTCCATAATGATTGCTGGAGAAAGAAAAAAAATGAATTGTTTAAAAGCCTCATTTGCCACAACTACAGCTTACTAAAATTAATAAAGAGAAAAAACTAAGCATTTCGTCCTATCTTTTCAATAATAATGCTAGTTCAGGATAACCACACAATAGCAAACAAGGAAAGAAAGCTCTTCTCTACAAAGGAATGCTAACTTACAAATAAAGGAGGATTATTCAAGTGAAATCCCCACTGTGAAATTCCTAATAATACAACTAATTCAGGCAAGGATTATCAATGGATATTAAAACCATTAGGTAAAAGGTTGATAGTAAAATAGGTATTCATACACCATCAGCTCACAGATTACTGGTCAAGCAAAAAGTATCTTTACACTGGAAAAATTAGGTTAACTGTGTGTTGGCATTACTAAGGGAAAAAGCAGGTATTATACACCCTCTGTCATAACATAGTGTGAAGTAAACCATCCTAGCCCTTCATTCCCCAGTGTCTGCCATAGGGATATGACAAGGGTGTTTGCTAAACTGCCCAGGAACCTCTAGCAGCAAAAGGGCAAGTGGACATGCACAGACCGCTTCCTCTTAGTCCCATCTCTCACCCGGCACCCGGGAGACCCTACTACCTAAGAAGAGAGCACACAGATAAGACACAGGAGAGAGGTAGGTGGATGCTTTCTATCTTCCTTCCTGCTCTCTCAGACAAAACTGCACAACTTTCTGCAGTGTAAAAAGGATCAGGTGGGAGTTCCCTCTGTGTTGCATACAGTTAACAATAGGGCTTGACTCTGAGGCAGCACAAGTTTGATTCCTGGCCTGGCGCAGGGGCTTAAGGATCTAGTATTGCTGCATCTGTGACACAAAAAAGGAAAAAAATTAAAAAGATGGGGTGGGGAGAAGTGTTTAACACAAAATGTCAGGGTGTTAAAAAAAAAAGGTAAAATAATCTATATCTAACTCTCAGATTGGAAGAAATACAGATGACAAACACTTTAAATAATGTGCCTTGGGCAAACAACCAGACCAATCCAGATTGTGAGATACTGAATGAAAAACGAGCCTCATTTTTTCAGAAAGTAACTGGTCTTTTGTTTTGTTTTGTTTTGTTTTAAGGGAATGGGAAGAGGGAGACTGTTAAAGGGGATTTAATAGAAATAACCAAGTCTAATAGGTTGTCCATGAGGACCCTGATTCAAAAATAAACAGCTATAAAAACATTTTGCGGGCACTTGGAGTAATCTGAATATGGGCTGGAATTAGAAGACATTAGGAAATCACTATTATTTTTGTTGGATGTTAAAATGATAGTGTGGCTATTTAGGAAAATGTCCTTATGTTGAAATATGGAGGAATGAATTGCCATAATGTCTGTAATTTGCTTTGAAATGGTTCAGCAAATAAAAAATATATACATATAGATGAAATAAGTTATATAAAAGTGAATCAATCTGCAGTTGAATCATTTATACGTGAAATGTTTTTCACAGGAGTCTAAAGTCCCCACTTAGAACATAATTATATTTCAATGCTAAACAACTGTGCCTGTGTGTGCTCTTGCAATACAATTAGGCCATCAATAAAATGCATTCCTAAAAAGTTCAATATGAAAAGTATCCAATCTTCTTTCCCTACTGTGACTGTCCAAGTAGAGATAAGTTGTCTCCCTCTGTCCACTCTCATTAGTACTACAACACTGACCTTGTTAACGGTACTAATACATCCAGGTAGAAAAACTACATTTACCAGCTCCCCATTTAGACAGAGAGACCTAAAAACCTGGAAGCAGAAATCACTGTATGAACCTACCACAAATGCTGGCACCCTCATGCCTTGGTGCATTCCTTTCTCTTCATCTGAAATAAGAGCATAATAGCTAGAGCTAAAGCAGCCGTTTTGAGGCCAACAGAACTGCAAATATGTCCACCCCAACATTTTTGAGCCACTGAACTGTTAGCAGCGAATATGCACCTTGTTACAGGAAGAACATAACCTCAGAGGCTTAGATTACTACAGTTGTCTCTGTTACTCTGAGCCAATACAGAAAATATCAAACAAAAGAACTGCACTCGTGCCCAGGATATAAGAGAATTATTCTTCAGGAAATGCATCAGTTATAAAAATAAATATGAGGAGTTCTCATTGTGGCTCAAGGAGAAACGAACCCAACTAGTATCCACGAGGATGCAGGTTTGATCCCTGGCCTTAAGAATCTCACATTGTGGTGTAGGCTGTAGATACAGCTCAGATCTGGCATTGCTGTGGCTTAGGCCGGCAGCTGCACCTCTGATTCAACCCCTAGCCTGGGAACTTCCATATGCCACACCTGCAACCTTAAAAAAATAAAAATAAAAATAAATATGAAGTGGGAAAAGCAGGAGAACTGTGAGGAAGAAGTAATCCTATAATATGGTGACCTTAACACAGCACCTTTTCCATTAACCAAAACTCTAAGCCACGTGCTTCTCTTAAAACAACTGCTACTAGCACATTCAGGCAACTAAGTGTAAGTGAAGCCTTAGTTTCTGACACAGAACTGGTGTGAGGCATTCTCTCAAGCAGGCTGAGTAATAAACTGGAAAATGGCAGAAGAGCCAGTGCTGAGGGCTATAAACTAGGGTATCCTGAGGAGAAGCTCAAAGTCAGAGAAAGCTGGGGCCACAGCCCACAGTTCTTCCCATCCTTGCAGCCCAGAAAAGTGCAAGGAGACCAGAAAGCTAACAGACAGGGAACTGACAGTCTACCTGCCTGCAGGCCTATAGCAATAGAGGCCCCTTTGCCTAGAGGGCAGGACTGATACCACAGAGGGTTCTCCAATCATCAGTCTTGGGCTTCAATAAAACAACCAAGACAAACCGCTGATACAAAGGAGCCTAGCAGCCTACAAGGGAGACCAAATAGAAAAAAAAAAAAAAAAATCCCTACTCTGTGTAAAACAGAAATTCAGTGGGAGACAAGAGTATTCTAATTAAAAGGAACATGTCAATTACATAAGACAATTTAAGGAAAATCAAATACAGCAAAGTTTAAGAGTAAAAAAACAATTTCCAAGCTAAATATTTTCAGAGGATAAACTGAAATGCAACAACCTGAGAATCACTTACCCAGTCAGGAAATCCTTTATTTACAGTCAGAGATGGGAAGGAGAGCTACTTGATGATATACACAGATTCAGAGAGAATATTATCCATGATTTAATGACAAAAAGGACCACAAAAAGTCTCTAAACAACCATAACAAAGGACAGAAATTAGAAGAAGAAAATGAGTAACCAGTGTATATACACACAAAATTAATGTAAGACAATTGGGTATGTAGAACATACCTGTTAAATAATAACTCTTGAAACAACAAGAGATATACTTTAAAAAAAAAATTCTATTAAGTAACAGAGCATTTCACCAAAACTGGAATTTGGGGGGAAGAAAGGCACAAAGATAAAAACATCTCCAAAGTTGCAGGGGAGGCAGAAGTTGGGGAAGCAGCGGCAGGAAGAAAGGAGAAGAAGGAATAGAGAAACAAACATCTTGTAGAAGAAATCATATGTTTTTATGGAGAAAATGGTTAAGCTCTAGCTATCAAACAAAAAAATCATGAGCATCTGATTACAAACGAGAGGAAGAGTCAGTAAATCACTAAAGGACAAGAAGAGTAGAGTTAACAAAGTAACAAGAGTCGGAAAAAAATAAACAGTAACGAACAGACAGCAAAAATTAAAAAATTAAAAATAAGCAACAATATGAAATAAGCAATGAGCATGGAGAAAGAGGACAAAAATAAAAGTCAACTATATCAGTCACTAAATATAAAAAGGAGTTCCCATCGTGGCTCAGAGGAAAGGAATCTGACTAGCATCCATGAGAACAAAGGTTCCATCCCTGGCCTCACTCAGTGGGTTAAGGATCTGGCGCTGCCATGAGCCGTGTGGTGTAGGTTGCAGATGTGACTCCAATCTGGTGTTGCTGTGGCTGTGGTGTAGGCCTGTGGCCACAGCTCCTATTCTACCCTTAACCTTGGAACCTCCATATGCCATGGGTGCAGCCCTAAAAAGACCAAAAAAAAAAGTTAAATTCTCTTATTAAATGAGAAAGATTATAATACTGCCTTTTGAAATATAACCTAGCTATATATGATTACAAAACAGTAAATAAAAAGAAAAGAAAGGCAATAGTGTATCAGACAAGGTTAAATGGCTAAGTGCACTGAACATTGTGTAATGATATAAAGTATATTTATGAAGAACATAGAACAGTAAGAAACCAGTAGTATAAAATATTATAAATGCAAAGAAGAACTGAAGTGGGAGATTTTCTTTTTTTTTTGTCTTCTTTTTTTTTTGTCTTTTTGCCTTTTCTAGGGCCAATCCTGCGGCATATGGAGGTTCCCAGGCTAGGGGTCTAATCGGAGCTGCTGCCATTGGCCTACGCCAGAGCCACAGCAATGCCAGATCCAAGCCACGTCTGCGACCTACACCACAGCTCATGGCAATGCCGGATCGTTAACCCACTGAGCAAGGGCAGGGACCAAACCCGCAACCTCATGGTTCCTAGTCAGATTCGTTAACCACTGAGACATCACAGGAACTCCTGAAGTGGGAGATTTTAAAACATATTTCCAAATTGGACAGATTTGTTAAGTAATAAAAATAATAAGTATGAATATACAGAAAATTCCATTAATCTTAAAACTTTCCAAGTTCAATATCCATCAAGGATTTAGAAAGGCTATCACTCTAATAACAAGAAGGGCTGATAAACTATACAATTCCAAACTTTTCTTGAGAAGAGCACTGGCTTACCTATGGCAGGTCACAGGAGGAGGAGATGCAGGGCACCACACAACCAAGTAAGAAATCAGTGAACATGTGGATGGTTTGCTCAAGAGTGCATGTGAGACAGCTTGACTGTACGGAAACACTGGAAGCCCCCGACCCAAAGGGAGTTCACACACACTTGCAGACTGTTTTCCAAGGACCACTCCACATTAAGATCTGACTTGAGTTTATCAAGGATCACGCTGACTGCTGTGCTGAGAATAGCTGACCACAGGGTAAGTGTATAAATTGAGAGACTTATTAGGATTCTTTTGCAATAGTCATGTGAGAGGTAATGGTAGCTTAGACCAAGACGGTGGCAATGTTGCAAAGTGTACTTTGAAGACAGAATGTGCTGGTGAGGTAGGTGGAAGAAAGGTAAGGAGAAAGGATGATTTCAAGGATTTTAGCCAGAGAAATTCAGAGGATTGGATCGTCAGTCAAGAGCTGAGATGGGGAAGATTTTGGTGCAGCAGATTTGAAGGGAGAAGATCTGGAGTTTGGTTTAAGGTGTGTTGATTTTGACAAGTTTGTTAGACAACAGGGGCAGATGTCAAAAAGGCAATTAGATGTGGTTGTTATAGCTTCGGTTCCTTCTTCCCATCTTTTATAGCCTCATGTTCACCTAGTTTATGTGCTATAAACCTTACAGTATATTTTTACTATTTTCCCTGTGGACCATCAGTTATCTTTTTAGAGCCTAAAAAATAAGACAAATTGCCTATGTCATTTACCTTTATTTCCATTTGTAGAGCTCTTCATTTGTTTTGAACTGAGTTTCTGTTTGGTATCATATTTATGTTGGAACCATATTCTTTGAACATTTGTTATATCACAAGTTTGCTGGCAATGAATTATCTCAGCTTTTGTTTGTCTGAAAAAAGTATTTTGCTTTTATATTTGAAAGATATCAACTAGGTTGACAATACATTAAAGATGTCACTTGAGGTTTTTTGGCTTCCAAGTTTCTGACAAGAAATCTACAAGTTTTACATTCTTCACACATAGTCTTTTTTCCTCTATTTTCAAGATTTTTCTAGTTTTCTTTGTATTTTAGCAGTCTAAAGATGTGTTTAAAATTTTTAAAAAAAATCTTTCCGCTTTATATGTGGTTTGATGTCATTTATCATTTTTGGAAAATGCTTAGCCATTATTTCTAAATATTCCTTCTGGCCTAATCTTTCTCTCTTCTTCTAGGACTCCAGCTACATATATGTCAGACCAATAGATATGATAATGTCTCACAGCTCTTACTTACTTTGTTCTGCTTAGTTTTTCCTTTTCATTTTGTGTTTCATTTTAGGTAATTTCTGTTGCCTTAGCTTCAAGTTTACTGCTTCTTTTCTCAGCTGAGTCAAGTGTCCTGGTGAGTCTGCCAAAGGAATTCACCTTTGAAACCAGGGTTTTTATTTTTGGCATTTCCACTGGATTCTTTCTTATAGTGTCCGTGTCTCAGCTAAAATCTCCCTATATTCTTACATGTCATTTCGTAAGAATAATTCCTCTGCTCAAAACCCTGCAGTGGCTCCCCATTTCATTCAAAGTAAAGCCAGTGGCTTTACAATGTCCTGAAAGGCCCTAAGCAATGTAAGCCTAGTACCTTTCCTTCACTATCTCTCTGATCTTCTCCCCTAGTACTTGCCCACCCCCACCCCACCCACCCTCCCCCCCCCCCCCACGCACCCCCGCCCCAGGCTAAGACCATTCCAGCTTCACTGGCCTCCTTCCACCTGGAACACAACAGGTAAACTCCCAGCTTAGGGCCTTTGCTCTAACTGCTGCCTAGAATGTTCCTCCCCTAAAAATGTTTGGTTACTTTCTTCCCATCCTTGAAGTCATTGCCCAAATTTCCCCTGCTTAGTAAGAATTAAGTGAATCGCCTATTTAGAATAACATCCCCCACATACACCCAGGCACTCTGCCAAGTCAACAATGCCCAGCTCTACTTTTTTTTCTTTTGCACTTATCAACTTTTGACATAGTATAAAATTCATCTCATCATTCACTGTTAATTCTTCTGTCTGCCCTCATTAGAATGCAAGAGCCAGAATTTCCATTTTGTTCACTACTGTATACCAAATGTCTGACACAGATCTGGGTGATAAACATTTACTGAATAATTGTGTAAAACAAAACCTGAACAAATGAAAATTATGGCATAGCCTCTCACACACCATGTTCAGTTATTTAAAAATAAATTAGAGCCAAAGCAGATCGCTTAGAGGGACATCTATGAGATCTGCTGAATGAGAAATGCTAGATATGTTTACTCTTTTCTCACTTTTGTAAAATAACTTTTTTAAAGTGTATGAATAGGTATGTGCCCATACTCAAGAAAATGGGCATGGATAGAGCATTTTATCAGTATGGAGAAAAATAATTTTTGGTTTTTTCCCAAATATAAAGATATATGGAATAATCTGAGCTCAAATTTTGATTAATGCCCTTATTGTTGATATAACCTTCCTCACAGTGAGTTCTCAATAATGGCCACCTTGAAGACCTGTTGGAGGGCTTAACTACAAACTGTGTAACACACCTAGTGACTATTCTGTCATTACCCTTCTGTCACCAGCAACTAGCCCAGTGCCTAACAAATGCAGTCACCCAATAAATATTTGCTGAAAGAATTAACTGTAGCTGCTATAAACACAAAAAAACCAAAATGAATCTGCAATACCACCAGAAAACACAAAGCTGCACTAAGTCACTCTCGTACAGTGTAAATGTGTGACAGAAAAGCGATAGCACACATGACAGGCAGAGATGATGATTATTTTCCCTCTGATTATGTTTCCAGATTAGTTATCATCAGCCACCAGGAACTACAGGCAAACATTTACCAGCAGAATTTTAGCCCTAGCATGAAGATCCACTGTTCCAGTCACCTTCTAAACTGATAAACAAAATACCTTATTCCAAAGAATCTAGTCTTTTTAATGTATGGTGATTTTTCCTCTATGCTTTTTTTACTTACTTTTCTTACACTTTTTGGTTTTTCCCTTTCACCTAGTTTTCTTTTTTGTCTTTTTAGGCCCACACCCATGGCATATGGAGGTTCCCAGGTTAGGGGTCGAATCAGGGCCGTAGCGGCTGGCCTATGCCACAGCAATGTGGGATCTAGCCACATCTTTTTTTTTTTTTTTTTTTGGTCTTTTTGCTATTTCTTGGGCCGCTCCCGCGGCATCTGGAGGTTCCCAGGCCAGGGGTCGAATCAGAGCTGTAGCCTCCGGCCTACGCCAGAGCCACAGCAATGCGGGATCCAAGCCGCGTCTGCAACCTACACCACAGGTCACGGCAACGCCAGATCGTTAACCCACTGAGCAAGGGCAGGGACCGAACCCGCAACCTCATGGTTCCTAGTCGGATTCGTTAACCACTGCGCCACGACGGGAACTCCATAGCCACATCTTTGACCTACACCACAGCTCATGGCAACACCGGATCCTTAATGCACTGAGCGATGCCAGGGATGAACCTGCGTCCTCATGGATAGCAGTGAGATTTGTTTCTGCTGTGTCATGACAGGAATTCCGTCCCTTGTTTTTCTAACCCTATACAACTTGCCTCTTCTTTTAAGGTTATTGTATTTTCACAAATTCAGATTCGTATCTTTATTTCAGGTATTTTTCACTTGGGATTTTACCTCACCAAATGTCTCTGTCTTGTCTCTCAAAGTGAATCAAGGTTCCTCCCTTGGTATGAAGGACAGAGAGATGGTATTTCGGAAAAAAAAGGAACTTGCGTATAGCTGTGAGCTGCAAGACTCCATGCAAAGCTTCTCTGGGCTTCAATGTCTCCATCTGTAAAATGAGAATGTGCAAACCGGATTCCCTCTGAGGTTCTTTTAAACATTTAGAACATGATCAGAATCGACTCTTTCCACCTCTGCTTCTCATATATAATATACTTTCTCTTCCTCTTTATAAGGGAACCATCCACCCAGGTTTTACTGTATAAATGCCAACCATGTTGACCTCTGCCAGAATCAACACTGAAAACAAGGCAGAATAGTCATCAACATGGTAGATCCATAATGCACTCATTTAACTGGCACCAGTATGTGAAGAAGACTCACTATAAAATGTTCACATAACATGGGCAAAGAATTATACTTTGGAGCCAGGGTAGGATGTGTAATGACCAGCCAAAAAAGTTGACCTCCTAACCCCTGGACTCTGTGTCTTACCTTACACAGTAAAAGGGACTCGGTAGATGCAATTGTATTAGGGAAACTGACAGGGGAGATTATCCTGGATTAAGTGGGTAGGCCCAGTCTAACCACAAAGATCCCTATAAGAGGAAGCAGGAGGGTCAGAGTCAGAGAAGGAGATGGGGTGACAAAAGCAGAATGATATGGGGCCTTGAGCCAAGGAATGAGGGCAGCCTCTAGAAAACTGCAAAAGGCAAGGAGGTAAACTCCCTCTAAAGTTTCCAGAAGGAACCAGCCCTGCCCACCCATTTTAGATTTATATTCTCCAGAAACTAATAAGATGACAAATTTGTGGCTGTTTTAAGCCAATAAATGTGTGATAATTTGCTACAGGAGCAACAGGAAACTAAGGCCTCAGCACTGCCAGTAAGTTTTGCTCTGAAAAGCAGTTGCAGGTAAGATCCCAGGGTATCTGGCAAGTTTGTACTAGCAACCTGAATTTGTTCGTAAGAAGGGACAAGTGTCGTGGAGACTGCTCTGGGGTTCATGGGCCCAAGATGCCACTCAGGAGCCCATTAGGCAAAAAAAATCACAAGGATGAGAGGGAAGGAAGCTAAGAATTGACCTACCCCTGAGGGGTCGATTCACTGTGGCTGGTGTGTATCAAGTGAAGGAGACCTGAGTGCTCTTAACTGCTTCTACTGGAATGGGAGACCAGAAATCTAGGAACAATATAATCCTTATTTCATTTATATTTAGTTATATCCTTTTGTGCATATCTTCAGCTTTCCTTTCAGTCTTTAGTTCTTTTGAAAATTACAAACCCGGCTCAGCTATGCTAAGAGTATGCAAGTTAATGGGCTTCCACATATAAAGGAAAATAACTACTCAGAAGATGAGGTAAGGTTTTAGCCCGCTAATGAAGACGGAATTGGAAAGGAATAAAAAAAATTTAAGATCAACATAAGCACAACAGAAAAATTTTGACAAGAAGTAATCATTGAACAATTATGTAATCTGTAAATTAGTGATAATAATAAGCCTTTAAAGACTGTTGCACAATAAAATAACAATGCAAGTTAATAGTAAACAGAAAACCCAGACTTCAAAACGTGTGATTGAGAGTGAGGGTTCCAGGCTGCCCCCGGGCTTCACTGTGCAAGGTGATGCTTCGGTAGAAATGTTAACAACTTCCCTGGTCTGAAATAAGGTTTATTACGAGGTCTAGCCCATACAAGGACTGCTTCAGTTTTACTTCCAACAATTCTACCTATAAACCATTCAACTGCAGCACAAGTGATTAAGAGCACAAGATCTGGTTAAGCTCACTGAAATCAGTATCATGGGTCACCACTTAGTCTCTGTCACCCTGGCAATACACACAGGCCCATCATTCTTTGCCTCAATTTCTTCGTCTGAGAATAGGTATAACAGCAGTATCTACTTCATGGGGTTAGTGGAAGAGTAAAACGAAACAGCACATGGAAACTTAAAGTGCTTAACAATAAGACGATATTAATAATAATAATGTGACCACATAAATTCAACTCCATAAAGCCTTTTCCCCCAGCATTTTCTGATGACAGCTGTCATGACGACGGGTTTCTCCCTCTAATGCCACACAACCTCACAACCTCATGTTGTCATCTATCACAGAACTAGTCAGACTGTATGGTAACTGCTGTTTTTCTGTTTCCCCAATCAGACTAAAAATTACTATAACTCTGTAATTCTATTCTCTAATACACTGCCTAGCAAAAATCAATCCATACATACAATGGAATTTGGACATTTAATATACAAAAATATAATTGTTTAGCCCTTATATTATACCTACATTTTCTCAACAAAGTTTTAAGTCCCAGAGTACAGCAAAAGAAACTCTTTTTATCAATACTATTCAGTGCAGTGTCCTATTTCTACTAGATACTTAGTGAATGTTGGCTGTTTTTGCTGTTCTTTCACCAACACACCCTACAATTGAATGTACTGGTTTCCAGTATGTTAAACTTCCCATGTAAGCAACTGGCCCCAAGATCTACCCAACTGATCAAGCCCCAAACTGAGTCATCTTAGATTTTTCTCCATGATTAGCCTCATTCAATCCACTCAAAAATCCTGGTGTTTCTACCTCTGAACTACACCTTGAATCTGAACAGTTTCCTCTGTCCTCAGCACGACCACCTTAGTCCAAGCTCACTGAACCCCTTCCCTACGTGTTCTCCTACCTGGCTCAGCTCCTTCAGGTCTCATGCAGATGTCACCCCCTCTCAGAAGTCTTCCCTGCCAGCATGCCCAAGTAAGAGGCTCCACCTCCATTCACTCTGTAATGCATCACCCCATTTATTTCTTTCACTTAACACATGCAATAATTATCTTGGAAATCCTCTCTTTTTAAATTATTTACTGCCTCTCCCCCCGACAAGAAAATAAGCTCCAGGCAGACAAAGCCCTTGTGGGTTTTGCCCACCTGTGTACCCCAAAGGCCTAGCACAGTGCCTGCCACAAATGAGAGATTACAGGTCTGCTAGTCAGAGGGGAAGAAAAACCAACACCCTAAACAAACCTCAAAGAAATGAAGACTGGTAGTGGTATATTTGCCACCTTAACCCTTCCCATAAAATCACAGAATCTGAAAGCTTAAGAGCTTGCAGAAATCTTACGCTTTACCTTCTCTGTTTGGGGTTCAAACATAATGTCAAACACACACCCACTGGTTAACCATATAAACTGGCAGTGGAAAACAGGGTCATGATATGAAAAATGTAATGTAGTAAGGTGTTTACTTACCTTTTTTTTGTATACTTACTATATTAGCCTTGACTAATACTAATTTTAATCTGCATAGTGAGCTAGAATTCCACATCTTTTTTGCAACATAAAACTATAGTCATGGATAATACACAGCAAGTATTTAGAATATAGTCTAGCACACACCATGCTAAAGTGCTAAATTTACTTTTTTTTTATCTGCAGCACATGGAAGTTCCTGGCCTAGGGGTAGAATCAGAGCTGCAACTGAGGCCTAACCAACAGCGATAGCAATGCCAGATCCAAGCCGAACTTGTGGCCTTCATCACAGCTTGCAGCAATGCCAGATCCTTAACCCACTGAGTGAAGCCAGGAATCGAACCTGCATTCTCCTGGACATTATTTTGGATTCTTAACCCACTAAGCCACAATGGGAACTATTTTTTATTATTCTTATCATTAGCAAACTGCAGTGTGTGTAAGTGTGAATGAACTCACACCTCCTTTTTCTACTCAAGAGCTTTCCAACAACTCAATCATTCTTTCTCCAAGAACAGAAATGGCTCACACAGAAATATCTACCAGATGACTCTCTCTTCAGGCAGTCTCTTATTTCCATAGTGGCCAGAAAAGAAAGTCTTTTCCATTTCTTCTTTTTGTCATTTTGTAGCTTTTATTTCAAAAAAGGATGAGGAAGCAGAAGCAGCTGCAGCACCAGGCCTGCAAAGAAGGATATGCCAAGGAAAAATCTAGTAGGACTAAGGTAGAGACAGGGAATTAGGTGACTCTGCTGCAGCAACTCCATTCTAGGAAATACTGCATTAAAAGAGTTGGATCTCGAAAAGGATTGCAGGGAGTTCCCATCGTGGCACAGTGGTTAATGAATCTGACTAGGAACCATGAGGTTGCGGGTTTGATCCCTGGCCTTGCTCAGTGGGTTAAGGATCTGGCATTGCCATGAGCTGTGGTATAGGCTACAGATGCAGCTCAGATCCCGAGTTGCTATGGCTCTGGTGTAGGTTGGTGGCTACAGCTCCGATTAGACCCCTAGCCTGGGAATCTCCATGTGCAGCGGGAGCAGCCCTAGAAAATGCAAAAAGACAAAAAAAAAAATTAATTAAAAGAAAAAAAAAGGATTACAGGAGCCCATTGGGAAAGGAATCCCGAACGAGTGAAAGTAAAAGAGTCTGGCAGGATCTTCCAACATCACTACACGGTCTGGCTTAGAGTCGCTGAATTGAAATCAATAGATGACTTGAATTACAATCATTTTTAAAACAACTGTTATACAAGCATATGTGTTACCAAAGTGTGATAATACATCTTTAATTTCCAACATACCTAAGTGGTAATTCCAAAAATTTGTTTAGAAGGAGAACATAAGGACCTTTTAAGTAAGGTCCTTAATACAGCTGCTGAAATACTCTCAGACCCTTTGATTTATGGCCAGAGTTAAACCTAGTACAGGTAACTTGGAAAATAGTTAAGCACTGAGAAACTAGATGCAAACAGGTAAATGATACATCGGTATTCTAATTCAGCCTTACAGCACAGTGAAAATCTGCTATGCGATTTCAACTCTGCCCTCAGCTTTTGGAAAGCAAAGGAGGTGAAGCTGACTCCAGGGTCATTTCTGGCATCAGTGAATCCGCCTATGATCAATGACCTTGTGATTGAGTACCTTGTGATCACAACTAAACTATGTCACTAATAGTATATCATTTGGATTTATTGCAAACATCTGCATACTCACTTGAACTACAGCAAAGCATTCTAGATGTGACCTGATTGAAAATACCCATGTGTTTTACATGTTGAAATTACATAAGCCAGAAAAAGATAAGTATCTGTTCTGTACTGCGGTAATAAAATGCAATATGATATGATTTGGGAAGCTATTTACTCAATGCCCTCAAATAATAAAACTTCCAAATAACTGAATTCACAGAAAAATAATTTGGAATAAAAATATCAAAAGAATGTATTTTGCCAGCTTTTCTAAAACCTTAATAATAAGGCAAAAATAAGGATTTAATAATTCTAATATTTGTACAATATTTTGTATATTACTATCAACTACATTAAACGAAATGCATTTATGACTTCACGTTGTGGATCAGCAGGTTAGGAACCTGACTACTATCCATGGGGATGCTGGTTCAATCCCTGGCCTCCCTCAGTGGGTTAAGGATCCTGCATTGCCACAAGCTGCCTAGTAGGTCACAGATGCAACTCAGATCTGGAATTGCTGTGGTGTAGGCCGGCAGCTCCAACTCCGGGAACTTCCTGGGAACTAGCCTGGGAACTTCCATACGCCAAAAGTGTAGCTGTGAAAAGACAAAATAATAACAATAATAAAGAACCGTGTTTAATTTTTAAGCAAAATTATTTTTAGTCCTGAGACCTTCAAGAAAACTCTATTTTGGATTTTCATATCTTGTGAGAAAGAATTAAAAGCAGAATTTCAACTTCTGCTTTGGAAGAATGCTGACTTCAACATTTATCCGTTAAGCAAAAACATCTATTCGGTAAACCTCTAATTCAGATCAAGTGGTTACTCCTGCTTTTCACCTTTAAGCATTCTCCCAAACTCCAATTTGAAGGAGTAAATAGGGGGATAATTGCTTGCAATTTTACCCTGGGAGATGCTTTCAGGCCCTGCTGTCAATGAAGTCCTGTTCAACTTTTTTCACGTGCTCTTTAGGTGAGGGAGTGGGGAGATTAATACTGAGATGGTAGACATCATGGTGTCTCCACTGCATCTTATGACCCTCTTGTTAGTATCTGAAAAAGCCTGGTCTTGCCCAAACCTCCATTTTTCAAAATATCTGCTAACAAAGTGGGGGTCAGAGGGTGCAGAGAAGCTGGCAGAAACAGATTTGGAGAGTTCCCTCCTGGCGCAGTGGTTAACGAATCCAACTAGGAACCACGAGGTTGCCTTGCTCAGTGGGTTAAGGATTCGGCGTTGCCATGAGCTGTGGTGTAGGCTGCAGACGCGGCTTGGATCCCGCGTTGCTGTGGCTCTGGCACAGGCCGTTGGCTACAGCTCTGATTCAACCCCTAGCCTGAGAACTTCCATATGCCGCAGGAGCGGCCCAAGAAAAGACAAAAAAAAAAAAAAGATTTGGAAAGAACATGAGTTTTGGACTAAGAAGGATCTGTTCAAGCCTAACTCACTCAACAGGAAATTTAACCCGGAAGCACTTGTCATTTCTCTCCTACACAAGGATTAAGGCTGTTTTCACTGGAGTGTTGTGCCGGTGAAATTACTCACAGACGTAAAGTACCAGCCCTAGCACCAAGTATCTGCTCAATAAACGCTGGCTTTCATCACCCTGGACACTCCACCACTGCCTCCTTGGTTTTAGACTTTACACATCCTGCAAAACGGCTATAGCACAGGTCTCAAAAGCAAAGATTTGGAATTTTCCAATGATCTTCTCCTAGGCCTTTGCTTTCAACTTCCAACACTTCTAGGCGGTTCCTTATGGCCAGGGCAAGGTGATATTACTCTCCTATCTCTAAATTTCTGGATGGAGAGAGGAAAATCCAAAGAAGCTGAGAGAAAAGTTCAGAAAATAAAATATTAACCAGTTGGCACCTCCTAGAATTCACAAAAAGCGTCTGGGAAGGAGGTTAAGTACTGCGGGGCGTCGGCGCTCTTGGCGGCGCCTCCATCCCCACTGGGAAAGCCAGGCGTTTCTGGTCACATTATTCATCCCAAAGGCAGAAAGGAGGCTGCGGAAGACACCCGCCCACGTGTGCCTATGCCAACGCCAAGACGCGGCTAGCTCCCGGACCCGAGGAAGAGGGAGGCTCCATCCCGACCCACTTCCTGCAGGGGAGGAAAGACATCTTGCCGCAGGGCGGCCGGCAGCAGTTCCGCCCCTGGACCGGCCGGCTGCGAAGCGCGCCCAGCCGACACCTACGTGGCGCTGCCCGCTCGGGAGGCGCGGCGGGTGAAGGCCGCCCCCGCCGCCCCCGCCTCCCCGCGGGGCTCCCGGTCGGCCCGGCGAGGGGCGACGCGAGTGAAGCCCGCGGAGCCCCCGGCCCTGAGGAGCGGCGAGCCCTTGAAGCGCGGAGCGCGCGGCGAAAGTGGGGGCGCGCAGGCCGCCGCCGGGTCACCCACCTTTCTCACTCTGCGGGCCGTGTAGAGCCCCATCCCGTCCTGAACCCGGGAAGACTTCAGGGAGAACCTGTCCGGCACGTACATGCCCAGCATTTTCCCAGCTGCGGCCGCCGCCTCGCTCAACACCGGCGCTCTGCGCCCAGGAGGCGACACATTGAAATTTGGGGTGCCAGGGTGGAGGGGAGAGGCCGGCGGGAAAGGAGGAAATGGAGTTTTTCTCCCAGAATCCCCACCTCCCCGCGGATTCCAGGATCCCCCGCGGCTCAGCCCCTCCTCGTCCCGGGTCTGCCGAGGCCGGGAGCCGCAGAGGCCGCTGCTGCCATTGCTGCTGCGGGGGCGTGAGGGGCGCGGGCCGGGGCGCTGCGGGCGCCGAGACGCTGCGGGCGCCGGGACGCCGCGCGCTGATTGGCTCGAAGTTGGCGGCTCGGACCCGCGCCCGGGCGCGGAGCCTCGAACCCGGAGGCCTGGGAGCCGAACCGACCCGCCCGCACCCTGCGCCGGGTTAGGCAGCGTGTGGACCCGCCCTTACCCGGCTCTGGGTTTTGCCCCTCTGAAGCGGTATTCCCAATCAGGGAATTTTAGTCCTCAGATGCAAAACGAAATGGGCCTTGACCGAGCCGGGACCATACACAGAAATAACTTTACAAGTTCTACAGTGAAAGCATACTTAGTGCCAGACTGCTGAGAGCAGTCCCTGAGGTCTAGGAGATTTTGATCCTTTTGCATCTGAGTTATGCTTCAGGTTTTTTTCATCCTTGTTTCAGAGTCTTGAACTCATAGGGGACCAATAAATAGGCTGATTAACGTTCAGAGAAAGGGGATGTACCCAGCCTGCCACTAACGCCTTTCAAATTAACTCGAAATTTGTCATGAATAACTGAATATTTAAGTCCAGCGGAAACTGGTTCTATTATGGTGTCCTAATCCCCAGGAAGTTCTTAAACTTCCAAAAATAAGCTATTCCTGAGTCCTCTCTTGCTTGAAAAAATCACCAGGCCAATTATTTTCAGACACAGAGCCGTGGAGACGGAGAGGGCATGCCTGCACAGTGGAATCTGGTATCACAACAGTGATGTGATGCCACACATCTTCTCTTAGTGCTTTTAATGAAGTTAGATTTTGCGCTCAGAAGAAAATTTTTAAAAAAAGTTTCACCATCAAGAGGAACTGGGAACTCTCATTTTTCTTGATATTCTTGACAATTTTCTATTCTGGGTTCTTTTCGTGAAAACTATTTGATGTCACCAATAAACATTTGATGTTTCTTATCAACTAATAGTAATACTAATACTAATGATAATTTGACAAAATTAAAGACCATAGTACTAAAAAAAATTCAACTTTATAAATTTTAAAGGTCTTAAATGTTTTTTTCAACAATTCATGGTTTGGACAACATCCAATCTGGCAGGTAGAAAGGAGCTCTGAGGAACTGTACAAAATGAAAGACTTCTACAGGCAGAGGGGAGCAGGAACAGGGAAGCTTTACCTGGCAAAAAATGTGGATTGGCTATGGAAAGGGTGTGTCTGTCTGTCTTTTGAGGGCTGCACCTGCAGCAGCTGGAGGTTTCCAGACTAGAGGTCGAATCAGAGCTGTAGCTGCCAGCCTATACCATAGCCACAGCAACGCAGGATCAGAGCCACATCTGCAACCTACATCACAGCTTATGGTAATGCTGGATCCTTAACCCACTGAGCAAGGCCAGGGATTGAACCCAAGTCCTCATGGATATTAATCAGGCTCATTAACTTCTGATCCACAACGGGAACTCCACAAGTTTTCTTTCTTCTAGAAGATAGCAAGATTCTCTCAGGCACATTACTAATGCTGATCAGGCACCTCCCAATCAGTTGGCTTAAGCTTCCATTTCTAGGAGAGCCAAAATTAATTAAGCCTCAGTTTGGTGATATATAAGTAACTCCATCTGGGGCCTGTTGTCTTGTTGTGAACAACACAAGCACCATGGAAATGATTCTTCAGAACTAAGGAAAGCCTTAGAACACAAACAGTTCCTAATTTCCTTAGTAGGATTTTATTAAAGTTTAGAAAAAGGTTTTTAAAGAAAAAAATCACGTTATAATAATATTTAAGATTTTAGAGAATGAAATAAATAAATGACACTTTTTTTTGAAAAACCAAAGGATAGTTTTGCCAGGAGTAAGTGGAACTATGCCTTAATCATTCTCTGAGTTTTAATCCCTGTGACCTACTGTCAAAGGCATCTTTTTGTAAGAGCACATAAATTAATAAAGTTTGTTTTGGGGGAATTTGAAATGAGATGGCCTTGAAACATGTAATAGGGGTTCGGTAAATATGTCTTAATTAAAAGTCAATTCTGACGCTAATCTGAGATTTTCTTTTTCTTTTTTTTTTTTTTTTTTTTTTTTTTTGCTATTTCTTTGGGCCGCTTCCGAGGCATATGGAGGTTCCCAGGCTAGGGGTTGAATCGGAGCCGTAGCCACCGGCCTACGCCAGAGCCACAGCAACGCGGGATCCGAGCCGCGTCTGCAACCTACACCACAGCTCATGGCAACGCCGGATCATTAACCCACTGAGCAAGGGCAGGGACCGAACCCTCAACCTCATGGTTCCTAGTCGGATTCGTTAACCACTGCGCCACGACGGGAACTCCGATATTTTCAAATTAGTCAATGGTGAGCCTAGAATTCGTGTATTCCTCAAAGAATCTGGACTAAGTAGGTTTTTCCTGGAATCCTTTAAGCCAGTGCTAAAATGAGGCCAGACCAGGTCCACTGGGCCCAGCTGGAACCAGACCACAATCCAGAGAGTGGCCCATGGCACTTTTCCCAGGGCACTCTGTCCTTGTCCCCCAGAGCCTTTCATCCCTGGTCCTCAAGCCACACTGGCTCCTCAGTCAAATGCTCTGCCATGTCTCTTTGGGCACAAAAGTTTCCACAGTTTTTGGTCACTAAAGAGAAAAAGAAATGTTTTCTGGACTTAGTCTGACACAAGCCTCATTCACTGATGACCCTTGCTTTGGCATAGCTCCCTTTTGATTGCTGCTATGTTTCTGGGGAACAAAGTTGTCAGCTTGAGAATGCTCATCTTTCTGAACGTAGGCATCTTTACAAATTAGGATGTGTTTTTAAAAAAGTTTGTAAAGATAATGCTGAAATTAATAAAATGAAAAACTTTCCTTATCTTTTCTAAATCTCTGAGAGATTTTGTTACAACCAACACAAACATACATTTCATTAAAATATGCAATGTTCTTTTCATCTATTTATTGGAGTTTTCTGAAGATCTACTACCTAAAACATAGAAACCAGCAACAAAAGCTTCAAAATAATCTCTCTTACAACACATAAAAAAGGACACATGTTTGCCAAGTCAAAATGCACAATACTGACCGGAAATTTGATTTTGAAGCCTATAAGACAGTAGTGGTACAATGAGTCATTTCTTAAAACTTTTAAAGCTAGAAAGTGACCTTTCAATATTGTCTTTGAAAAACGGGAAATTAAAAGTCTGCTTTATATCAAGAGTTTAAATCCAGCCTCAAAAAAAATAAGAAAATAAAAATATTGATATTAAAGTACTACAATGCACCTGATTTACTTATTCAAGAGAATACTGCACTATCTTGACACAAGAGAAATTACTCCAAATGCATTTCTCCTTACCTTCAAACTTGCTTTGGGAGGAAATTTTTTTCAATGTTATGCCTAAATTAAGCTCTAGTTATTTAATACAAACATGTGTACTGGTGCAGGCCTTGTGTTTTTCACTACAGGGAAGACTTGAACTATAATTTTATAATCATTAATTATTTTGCCACACATACTTTCAGCTTCTTTTGAGTGTGTCTTGGTTATTAATGACTGTTTCCAACTGTCATGGGAGATTAAAAGCCTGATAGAAAAAAAAATACCGAGGTTTATTTATCTTCAGTTTTCTGAGAGTCAGAAGGATTTTGTAGCAAATGAATATAAAACCAAGTTTCCTGAGCAAAAAAGAACAAAGATGTATTTGCTGTGACTCAAAAAAAGAAGAAAAAATCCTTAAAAATAAAATCTAGAGTGGAGTTGTTGGATTCCTGCTCTAAAGCCATCCTCTCCATGGCATTGATTCCATAGCAGCAATAGTGCCATGAAAAGATGACACTGAAACCTAAAAACGTCTGCCATTAAATTTTCCTTAGTCTCTTGTTTTTGAATGGCAATACAGAAGACGTGTATGCCGTACAAGAGAAGAATCATAAGATTATTTATTTAGAAGAAACCTAGAAGTTGCTGGAACTAGAGTAAGTGACCTTATAAAAAGAAAAGCCAGTTCCCATTGTGGCTCAGGGGTAACAAATCCAACTAGTATCCACGAGGATACGGGTTTGATCCCTGGCCTCGTTCAGTGGGCTAAGGATCCGGCTTTGCCGTGAACTGTGGTGTAGGTCGCAGACGTGGCTTGGATCTGGCACTGCTGTGGCTGTTGTGTAGGCTGGCAGCTGCAGCTCTGATTTGACCCCCTAGCCCCATATGCCCCAGGTGCAGCCCTAAAAAAAAAAAGAAAAACCAGAGGATAAGTAGTTAGCTCATCCCAAAAGTCAGATGCTCTTTGTGGAGCAGATATCAAGGGAAACATGAAACTGTAGGAAAGTGAGAGGAAGAAACCAACAAGGATAATTATTTCCATGTATTGAGCCCAGTATATAGCAGATACTATCCATTACCTTAAAGCCATAACAGCCCTGCAAAGTAAATGTTATTAGCCCCATTTTACATTTACTAATTGCATGTTATTAGTCCCACTTAAGAGAAAGGTAATTGCTGTTCCCGTTGTGGCTCAGTGGGTTAAGAACCTGACATAGTGTCTATGAGGATCCAGGTTCAATCCCTGACCTCACTCAGTGGGTCAAGGATCCGGTGTTGCTGCAAGCTGTGGTATAAGTCACAGTCACAGCTCAGATCTGGTGTAGGCTGGCAGCTGTAGCTCTGATTCAGCCCCCCTCCCCCCCAAGCCTGGAAGCCTCCATATGCTACAGGTGTGGCCTTAAAAAGAAAAAAAAATACTTAAGAGAAAGGTGATTGATCTTAATCAATTTCATGATTCCATGCAGTTGAAGAGGAAAAAACTCAGGATGGCTGATTCCAATGTCTCTCATTCTATCTCCAGCTGACTCAGGTCTGATTCACTCTCCACATAGACTTCCCATGAGGCTTAGCAGCACCTCCAGGACAAGCAGAACTCAAAACTCTCCACCTCTCTCTCTCATTCTCTCTCTCCCTCACCCTCTCTTTCCCATTCAGTCCTTCTCCAACTCCTCCTCTAGAACTCCACAGAAAATATGATTGGCCAAGGTCAATTAAATAGTTGCCCTATGGCCAGATGCTCCAGTTTGATCGAAGGGACTGAGTCTAAAAGAAGACAGAACCATGTGATTCTCCAAGAATATGTCCTCTGCAGGAAGGACTGTAAGACTCCCCTTTTATGGAAAGTTTCTCTGAACCTGGCAGATATTTTGAGGCTCAGCCTATTTATAACCAGAGCCTAGCTCATCCATAAATTTTTAATCCACAAAAATGATAATATTTAAGAGAATTATTAATTAACCAAAAAGCAATACCAATGCTCTTATGTTGTCAGCACCACTCAATTTGTTCTACTGGTTTTCCTTTCCCTTACTAAAATAAAATGGTTACTGAACTATTATTTTAAAATGGGGTGGAGTTCCCGCTGTGGCATAGTGTGTTAATGACCCGGCTTGTTTGTGTGGAGATGACAGTTTTATCCCTGGCCCCAGGCTGTACAGTGGGTTAAGGATCCAGCATTGCTGCAGCTGTGGCATACGTTGCAGCTGTGGCTTGGATTCAATCCCTGGCCCAGGGAACTTCCATATGCTGTGGATGTGGCTGGAAAAGGAAAAAAATGGGGAAGCACTTTCTTAATATACCATTCAAAATGAGTAAGGAGGAACATAGTTTAAGCGATCAGTTTCTATAAACTTTCTGATACTATGAAGATAGTAATTATTATTATTATGTCTTACTAATTATTTAGCACAGAGGCAATAAAAAAACTTTCCATAGAAAGTGTTATTTCAAATGAACATCACAATTGAGTGCAGATGTCTTCGTGACCTGGCAGTAAAAAGGGGCTCATACACAATGGATGATGTGATTCCCTACTGAATTGGGGTCTCCACAAGATGACCTTGCTGCCAACTGTTCTTTCTTCTTACATTTGGCACACTGAAATTTCACACAGTATCTTATCATCAGAAAGGTAAGCTTCTAACTCCATCCTGTTATGCTGAATATGCAATCATAGCAAATTAATACTGTTTGAAAATCTTTTTTTTTTTTTTTTTTGCTTTTTAGGGCTGAATCCTCAGCATGTGGAGGTTCCCAGGCTAGGGGTCGAATCAGAGCTACACCTGCTGGCCTACACCAGTCACAGCAACACAGGATCCAAGCCACATCTGTGACATACACCACAGCTCACGGCAACACCAGACCCTAAACCCAGTGAGTGAGGCGAGGGATTGAACCCTCAACCTCATGGTTCCTAGTCAGATTCATTTCCGCTGCGCCACAACAGGAACTCTAAGATCATTAATTTTAGAATTTCCTCAGTTGTTTCCAATTGCAACCAAGTATAATATTAACATATTTTACATATGAATGAAAAATATTTTTTACTTGGCCTCCTAAAGAAAATAATATTCCTTAACATTGGTTTACTTTGGGGATTTTTTGGCTGTGCCTGTGGCACATGGAAGTTCCCAGGCAAGGTCTGAACCCATGCCACAGCCGCTGCAGTGATAAGGGCAGACCCTTAAACTGCTGCGCCACAAACTCCCTGGTTTACGTTGTTTTAAAGTCTTTGTAACTAGGCAGTAGTATATGACTGTCACTTATTGCTAACACAACAAAATTTTCTGTTGCTGAAATAGGTCTATCGATCTTAAGCTTTTATATCCAAACCTAACTTGTGAAGTATAATCTTAAAATCAAATAACCTGACTGAAATAAGAAACAATACATTATTCTGAAAGTTACTAATACTGCTTGCCCTGAAGGTAACTTAAATTCTTTGTTACAGGAAACTTGTTAAAATATGGAAAACCAAACCTGAAGCCTTCTGGCTGTGTGACAGGTGCATTCTCTGGAGAAAAGATACCAAAAAATTTCAAATAATCAAATACGGCAAAAATAACAGATTCTCTTAACCATTGGGTCAAATGTTTCCTCCATGAATTATAATCTAGCCAGCCTTTGCACTGCTGTTCTCTTTGCCTGAGAAATTCAGTTATTTTAAGTCTTTCTTTATAAAAGGCCACTATGCAGCTGTGAAGAAAAAATTGGCATCACACTGATTCCTCAAGTCATCATTTCTAAATGTTTCTGCAAAATTTTGCTATAAAGAACCTTGGACTAGAAGGAAGCAAAAAGACTTTTTAAAAAATCACATAGACTGTGCCAGAGTCTGTGCTAAATTATACAGGCAACCCACAAAAATAGCTTCTGGAAACCTCTTCCACCAGACACAACTGCCAGAAGAGTGTCCCCCATTGCTCCTACCCTGGGAAACTCCTTTCTATTAGGAGAGCTTCCCAGTCTCTGTTGCAGTGGTGGGGAGTCATGGAAACTGCAAGAATTTTGGAATCAGGGAATATGGAGTTTGAACCACAGATCTGAGAAGTATTAACATGAGACCATAGGAAAGGTTAACAACCACTCTAAAACTCTATTTCCTTGTCTGTGCAATGAGAATGATAATGCCTCTTCTGCAGAGCCCCAGGCACAAATAGTTTCAAAATAAATGGAAGTTAGTATTATTATTATTACCATGGATCAAGACTAAGTTTCATAACTATACTTCAACATTCCTCACCAAGCCATCTGGGTTTTGCTATAATTACACAGAAATGAGTCTATTAACTTGCACTGTGGCACATGGCAGCCCCCAATAATCTTTCCAGGACAAGAACAATATCTTTAATATCCGTATAATGCTGGCTATAAGACAATGCTGCTTCCACCAAGACAAGCCGGATCCTAAAAACTGCCTATGGGAGCTGGTCAGAACCTTTTTTCTTCTCTGGACTCATTGATCACATATGTCTCTCAAAGGAGGAGAAAATAAACCCACCAGTCGGCAAACTGTGTTAAACATATTCTCTCAGTTTGAAATTCTTGATTATACTCCCAATTGATTTATAATTTCATACATTTTTCAGTTTATAACTCAAATCATCTGGTATCCATTTAAAAAATTAAATCTGTAAGACCATCATATATTCCTTCAACAAGTATGTTTAGAATTCCCAACTATGTGCCGAGCACAAAGAATAGCTAATACAGGTCTATCAGACTTTGCAAATTCAAGAGTGCATAAAAATATTACTGTAAGGGGACACTACTTTTTTTTGTGGGGGGGGATGAGGAGAATAGGAGTCAAGGAGCCTATTTAATGTGCTACAAGGGACAAATGTCCCATGTAGTCCTTGTTTCTGCCCAGCTGGAGGTAGAGTGACTCTGTGGGGAAATAAAGTCTTCCTGACAAGGAGGCTTCAATAGCATTTTTCACTATAGACTTTATTTTACCAGTAGAAAGGGAACACAAAAAGGGAGCAGTAACACTATCTTGCAGGGACACAGCAAACATCCTGCAGGGCCTAAAGGAAAGAAGAAAGCCTATTCTAAGCATCAATTGATAAAACTCAGTGTTAATACGTTGTGTTTGAGCAAGTGCACAAGTTCCTAAAGGTAGAAGTTGATAGGACATTTTAACTTAAAAGAGCAAATGTGAGGAACATATTAAACATGAGAGTCAGGGCAGAGGATTCACAAAGGCCAGAACTGATGCTTTACACAACATGTTAGGAAATGGGAAGACATGGGACAAATACCAGAACACAACACATCTAGCGTATGTAGTAAACAGTACACACAACACATGATGCATTGGTGTGAGGAATAAAATGCAGATTGTTCTGAGAGGATAAGCCGTATTACCTTAAATAAATCTTTCTTTAGGTACTAAACAAGTTCATCCAAAAGCAATTAACTGTTGACACAGGAATTCCCACTGTGGTTCAGCTGTGACAAACCCAACTCATGGGTATGAGGACTTGGGTTTGATCCCTGGCCTCACTCAGTGGGTTAAGGATCCCCATGGCTGTGAGCTGTGAGGGAGGTCACAGATGTGGCTCGGATCTGGCATTGCTGTGGCTGTGCCGTAGGCTGGCAGCTGTAGCTCTGATATGACCCCTAGCCTGGGAACTTCCATGTGCCGTGGGTGCGGCCCTAAAAAGCAAATAAATAAATGTATATATAAATAAATATCAAAGCAATTGGGAATGACTTTTACCTATGCTCTGCCATCAAAAGTCTGATGCCCAGAGTAGGCAACGCACAATGAGCAAAATACCTTGCAGAATTTCGTTCACATAGCACTGAATTTTTTCTGGGATTGCTGTTATTATAATATTTAGAAAAGATAATTAAAGTCAACACCAAATAGAACTAATTGAAATCTTTGTAATTGTTTTCACACAATGAGAATATAGAGATGAAATAATATGAGTTAATCTTAAAACTATTTGGTTCATTTATTTTGGATTCCTGGGTTCAATATTTCATATACATTCCTCTTTTCCACCCTCTATTTCCTTTCCTTTCGCCTGCCAGTCTCCTGGAGCTCCAGTGTTATTATATGCTATAAAAAATATTTTACTCATGCAATTGAAATGCTTTTTAACTTTCAAGCTCAGTAGGGGAAGATGGGGAGGTGTTTAATTCTCCAATTTTATATTTTTTCATGGAAAATGAAAGTCAAAACCTGAAAAGTAGCAACCTGCAGTAAAACATTATTTTTCTTCTTTTCCCAATATGTCTAAATGGCATCAAATTCAAATACTTTATTACAGATAATCCTAGCCAATTTAAGGGTCCAATTTCTCAATAAAACATGAATCAGGAAAAGTCAGTATCTTGCAAATGTGATTCCAAATTTTGCCCTCAAATAGTCTAACTAAATTTCCACTCACTTCAGTAGGAGTTATAAAAAGTACATCTGAAGGGAGAATTTGGCCCATGAAATTTAAAATGATTGTAGGGTAAGTAAAATGTTTCTTATGCTTATGATTATATAGTAGCTGTGGAACTTTCAAAAGGAATACATTAAAAGCCTATAATATAGCAAAATTCAAGTAAAAAGAACTTGTTAATTTCACTAGCTTTGAAGAGTTTTAACACATTTTAAAGAAAACATCTAATAAAAAAGGCTCTATTCATTCATTCAAAAATACTTAGTCGTACCACAACACATTTTTTGAAAGGGTAAGTATTTCCTAGCTCAGTAATATTCCATATGACAATTAGCTCTAATGTAAGATCTGAAAAAGATCCAAGTATTGCCTATATTAAGAAAGAACCATTTTGGTCCATGTAAGAAATTTAGTTGCAATCAAAGGATCCTAACACTTGCTCTAAGAAAACTAGAGATAAATAGTGAATGACTAAAATAACTTAAAAACTACCCCAAAAAACTGGCTTTATTTTTAATTATTTTCATTGGATTCATGAGCCAAAGTTTGTTTCAGATCTTTTTTTTTCCCCCTCCAATGGCCACACCCACAGCATATGGAAGTTCCCAGGTCAGAGATTGCATCCAAGAGGCAGCTGCAAACTATGCTGTAGCTGCAGCAATGTGTAGATCCTTTAACCCCTTGCACTCTATTATGCTCCCACTGTGCTGGGCCTGGGATCAAACTGGCACCTCTGCAGGGACCCAAGCTTCTGCAGTTGGATTCTTAACCCTCTGCTCCATGGCAGGAACTCCCTTAGATCTTTAGTGATGCAACCTCAATATGTTTAATTACTCCAATTTTTCTACTTTAGAATGTGCTGTGGGCATCCCTGCTTGAAATAATAGCTCTCTGTTTATCAGATGTTTTGGACTTAGATTCACTTTTGTCTTGTCTTACCTCTTCCAAGGTTGTTTAGACCCTCAAAGCCCCACATCTAACTATTGTAATATTTATATAATGTCCTCACTCTAGCATTTCTTTGCTTGAATGCACTGTAGACATCACTGCTAGATTAATATTCCTTAAATATTATCTTGACAGTCCTTTTCTCTAATAAGTTGTATAAGTCCATATACCAAATGTATATTCCAAATCCTTTTCCTGAAATCAAAGTTGTCCATAATCTGGTTTCCCCCGACCCTGCCAACCTTCTACTATTCTTTTAGGGTCCCCCATTCAACTGATTTCACTTATTCTCTCAAACTTTGTGACAGCTGGCTCAATGTTGTGCTTACATGTTTCCCATTGCCTGAAATGTCCTCCTTATTATTTTCTTCTCATTTAACTTCTGTCATCCTTGGCAGTCCAATCTGTGTCTCATCTTTTCCATGAAACCACTTCTGATCGTCACAATTGGAAGTGATATCTCCTGCTTTTATTTTTTTTTAATTTTTATTTAATTTTCTTTTTATGGCCACACCTGAGGCATATGGAGGTTTTTGGGCCAGGGGTCAAATTGACGCTGCAGCTGGGGCCTGCGCAACAGCCACAGCAGAACAGGATGCTTAACCCACTGAGAGAAGCCAGGGATTGAACCTGCATTCTCAGAGACACCATCAGGTCCTTAACCAGCTGAGTCACAATAGGAACTCCTAGTTATTTATTTTTGGCCATATCTGCAGCATATGGAAGTTTCCGGGTCAAGGGTCGAATCTGAGCCTCAGCTTGGATCAAAGCTACAGCTGCTACAATGCCATTTCCTTAAGACACTGTGCCATGCTGGGGATGGAACTTGTACCTCAGCGTCAAACCAAGCTACTGCATAGACAAGTCAGGTCCTTAACCCACTGTGCCACAGTGGGAACTCCCCTCCTGCTTTTATACAGTCATAGTTTGTTCTGTCTGCTCATTCATTTGGCACTTAATAATCACTATCTCACACTTAGGTGTGTGCACCTGGATGTATGTTTTTGTCTCACATTTACCTAATTAGGTTTGAAGAGCTTTGAAGGCAGATACTATGTCTTATACTTTATGCCTTTATCTAGCATCTCATTTTAAAGATAGTGCCAGGAGTTCCCGTTGTGGCTCAGTGGTCAAAGAATCCGACTGGGAACCATGAGGTTGCAGGTTCGATCTCTGCCCTTGCTCAGTGGGTTAAGGATCCAGCGTTGCCACGAGCTGTGGTGTAGGTTGCAGACGCGGCTCGGATCTCCCATTGCTGTGGCTCTGGTGTAGGCCGGCGGCTACAGCTCCAATTCGACCCCTAGCCTGGGAACCTCCATATGCCGCAGGAGCAGCCCAAGAAATGGCAAAAAGACAAAAAAAAAAAAAAGATAGTGCCAGAATACAGAGTGAGGCAGGTCGTGTATTACACACCCCTCAGGGCTCCTGTCATATCATAGTTCACATGAACGGCCCCGCACCACTTGCATGCTCATAAATGCCAATCTACTTATACAAAATACAGCGTCAACTATTTGTGTATGATTTCTCTCTCTCTGGTGTCATTTCTCTAATGTTTTATAACAAAAATTTCTCAATAGTTCACAGCTTCCTTTGACTTCTTACTACTGAAGGGGGTAGCAGAATATGCCACCCAAAAATATGCCTTTTTGGCAGAAAGGATTATTTTAATCTGTTTATTTTTGAGAAACAGCAGGCACAGTGAAGCTCTGAACACAGAATTTCCCCGTCAGTAAGAGAAATTTACATTTATAAAGGAAATCTCCATTTGTAAGGTGCCTCCCTCCTGGTCCTTAGGAGAGAAGGTAGACCCTAAATCACTAGAAACTTACTAAGGAGAAGGCGGGGACTTCAATCTGCATAACAAATCTTACTAACACAAGGCTTTCCCTGGTAACCTCCCACAACTGACTTTGACCCTCTGCAAGACCTCAACTTCTTCCTTTTGTCTTTAAAGAAACTATTTAAGACGGTGGCTTGGGCTTTGTTGGGGAATTATTGAGTTTCCTTGGCATCTCCCACGTATATAATGAGGCATACATGTTAATAAACTTCTGTTTGGTTTCCTCTGGTTAATCTGTCTTTTATTAGTGGGGGGTTGTCTCAGCCAAGAACACAGAAAGGTAGAGAGAAAATTATTTTTCCTCACTTGCAATTTTGGTGACAAGGAACTGAAACTGGGCTGGGCTCTATGGGGCTTCTGGGCAAAAAAGCCTTTCTGCGTCCCCCCCTCCACTTCTTATTTTCAGGAAATGGGCCTCATTCAGCCTGCCTGGCGTTCACTGAGTTCCAAGGGGCAGGTTCAGACAGAAACAAGGGAGGAGCAGTCAAGAAGTGAAAGAATAGGGCAGCCTTGGGGCAGGGTTCTGGTTCCCTCTCGAGGGATACACATAATGATGTAGACATCTTACATATACCTAAGGTATATTCTTTATGCTTCTCTTAGAAATGAATACTTCAAAACTGAATAGCTTGGGAGTTCCTATTGTGGTGCAGTGGAAACGAATCTGGCTACTACCCATGAGGATGCAGGTTCCATCCCTGGCCTTGATCAGTGGGTTAAGGATCTGGCATTGCTGTGAGATTTGGTGTAGGCTGCAGATGAGACCCCTAGGGTATGGCCACCAAAAAGAAAAAAAAAAAAATTGTTGCATAGCTTGGAGTCCTTGCCGGTGCTTCTCCCTCGTTTGACTGCACCCTAAACACAATCACTTGTGAGCTAAAGATTAAGTACCCTGAGCACAAATGCCTGTGGGTTAAAGTTTCTAAGCACATTTTATAATTTTCCTAGTTTGTTCTAATCTCTGATCAATACACCCCTTTCACGAGTATTGTTATTCTGGGAAAAGTTAAGTGCCCAGAAAAGCACCACCAGGATAACACTGAGATCTCTTGACACCAGCGTCAATGACTAAGAGTCCCTGAAAGAAAGAAAGAATACCTACCTGCCCTAACCCTGATTCTTACCTGAAACCCTGTTTTCTCCTCTCAGACTGTAAAACTCCCTGCAAATCTTCCCCCAAAGAGGGCGCAGTGTTTAGGGCATTATCCTACTGTGGCCTCCTTTGCCTAGCAAAGCAGTAAAAGCTATTCTTTACTCCTTCACCCAAATTCTATTTGGCACCTGTGGACAGAGGCTGGCAACAGAAGGGGCCCTTTCTGACACCCAAATTGTTCTGGAGCCTGCAGATGTGTTAAAAGATAAACTTAAAACTTTTAAGAGTTTATATGAACAAAAATCAATTTGAACAGTGCCAAACCAGTAGCAGTCAAGAGCACTCCACCCATAGAAGCTGGGGAGAAAGCAAAATAAAGTAATCATTAATTGGCGATAACAAAGCCTACTTAGCTGTTTGTGATTGCTTGTACTAACATTTTGATTTTTAAATACTTAAAGCATTTACAGGCTTAAATTTTGTTTTGCTTATGGAGGCGGCCATGGCAGTAGAACCCCCTCTGTCTAATGACCTCCTTGTTTAATTAATTTAACAATGGGATCCTTGGAAAACTGGCAGAAGCCAACAAACGGCAAAAATTCTTACCAAAATCAGCTCTTCCAGGTAGCCTGTGCAGTGTCCAGTCTAGAAAGAAAAGCAAAGTTTCACTTTGACCATCTTTTCCAAATTCAGACTAGGAGAGGGAAAATATTTGTAAGGCTTCGTTCTTTTAATTGTGACTCTTGTGATTTTGGTTTTGGGGTGCCTGTTGGTTATTGATCCTTTTGCTCCCAGGGACAGCTATTGGTTTCCTGACTATCTACTTTGAGTCCTGAGAGAGGACTTGGCTTTCTGTCTTCCCTGGGGGATGCAAGTTGTCAGTTCTTGTGTATGCAGGTGGCTCAATCATCAAGGTGGGGACACCAAATTATGGACAGAAATGTGGGTCGTACCCATTTGAGGCTAGCATCCTTGAGACTGTTACTAACTCTCAGAGAACTGTCTTTCTTTGGGCTATTCTTGGGATTGGCTCTGAGACCATGGGAGGACTGCAAACTTGTACCCTCTTTGGGGATGCCTAATGCATCCATGGTTAAGTCATAAAAGGATTATTGGGAGTTCCCGTCGTGGTGCAGCGGAAATGAATCCAATTAGGAACCATAAGGTTGCAGGTTCAATCCCTGGCCTCGCTCAGTGGGTTAAGGATCCGGCGTTGCTGTGAGCTGTGGTGTAGGTCACAGATGCAGCTTGGATCTAGTGTTGCTGTGACTCTGGCGTAAGCCAGTGGCTACAGCTCCGATTAGACCCCTAGCCTGGGAACCTCCATATGCCGCAGGTGTGGTCCTAAAAAGACAGAAGACAAAAAAAAAAAAAAAAAAAGGATTATTGGTTTGTTTCCTGTCACTTGATAGGCATACCTTTGGTTTAAAAACAAAGAGGGAAAAAATAAAAAGGAGTACAGTATTGCCAGGAATATTTACTGTTTGTCCTGGCTGATATCTGATAGTAAAATCTTTGAAAGGAAATTTTTGGGGGGAGTTATTCCTGGGGCATGTAGAAGTTCCAAGGATGGAACCCACACCACAGTAGCAACCCAAGCCACTGCAGTGACAATACTGGATCCTTAATCCATTGAGCCACAAGAGAACTCTGAAATATTTTTTTTTTTTTAAAGTAGCGCTAAAGTCAGAAGTTGGAAAAATTGGAAGCAGATATTCAGAGCATGATAAGAACTTTTTGGTGTAGGCTGGCAGCTATAGCTCTGATTAGACCTCTAGCCTGGGAACCTTCCATATGCTGTGGGAGTGGCCCAAGAAATGACAGAAAGACAAAAAAAAAAAAAAAGAACTTTTTGGAGAGTGCCTTCTCTCCTAAGCTGAAGTGAAACTTCGTATCCAGAGGGAAGGACAATATTCTAAAGCTTTTGTGGAATGATTTATTAAAATATGCCAGAGACACAGAGCTGTACATCTAAAACATAGAAATCTTTTCTTTCTTTTTATCTTTTTAGGGCTGCACCTGCAGCATATGGAAGTTCCCAAGCTAGGAATTGAATTGCAGCTGCCAGCCTACACAACAGCCACAGCTACGCCACACTCACCCACTGAGTGGAGGCCAGGGATCAAACCCACATCCTCACGAATAGTAGTCTTGTTCTTAACCTGCTGAGCCACAACGGGGACTCCAGAAATCTTTTCTTTTTTCTTTTTATAGCAACACCTGAGGCATATGCAAGTTCCCAGGCAAGGGGTCAAAACAGAGCTGTAGCTGCCAGCAGTCACAGCAATACCAGATCCGAGCTGTGACTGCGACCCACACTACAGCTTGTGGTAATGCTGGATCCTTAACACATTGAGCAAGGCAAGGGATCAAACCCACATCCTCATGGACACTGGTCAGGTTCTCTACCTGCTGAGCCACAACGTGAAGTTCTAGAACATAGAAATCTTTTGATTTCCATCTTAGTTGGAAATTTTCTCCATAACATAAAGATGCAAATTGAAGAAAATATAGTTGGGTGGGCGAGTTAGTCCCTTGCTAGCATTCAGCCTGCAGATATTGTAAAAGATCAGGACTTGAAAAGAGTACTGTCCTACACTTAAGAAAAAAAGGAGCTCAGTGGATCTAGCATTGTCACTGCTATGGCTACCGTCCCCATGTGGCACAGGTTTGATCCCTGGCACAAGAACTGTTATAGGTGTAGCCAAAAAATAAGAAGGAATATTTATACAATAATTACCTTAAACCTCTGATAATAGGTAAATATGCCCTCAACTGCCTTCTTGGAGAAAACTTACATCTTTTCTTCGTGCTTCTGAGATAAATTTTCTACCATGTTTCTTCTAGGACCTGAGAACCATCTCTTGGAAGTGCAAACTTTAGGGAGATAATTCTCATCAGAAGGGGAAAAAAGGAGCTATTTGAAAACTAGAAAAAAGTCTCCAAAAATATTAATTAAAAAGCTTTAGCCATCCGAACAGGACATTTTATTTCATCTGCCAGAAACACAATTTGGATTTAATTTTTCTTTATTTATAAGTTAGTGAATTTTTTATGCACGTGCCCATCTCATAACTAAAATGTTAAAATAAAAACCATAAGATATCCTTCCTTATATATTTTTTTTCTTTTTTGGTGTTGCTACCTTTTATTTTTATTTTTATTTTTATTTATTCATTCATTTTTTGTCTATTTTTTTTTTTTTTTTGCCATTTCTTGGGCTGCTCCTGTGGCATATGGAGGTTCCCAGGCTAGGGGTCGAATTGGAGCTGTAGCTGCCAGCCTATGCCAGAGCCACAGCAATGTGGAATCCAAGCCACGTATGTGACCTACACCACAGCTCACGGCAACGCTGGATCCTTAACCCACTGAGCAAGGCCAGGGATTGAACCCGCAACCTCATGGTTCCTAGTTGGATTCATTAACCACTGCGCCACGATGGGTACTCCCCTTCCTTATATTAATGTTATAAAAAGCATGAGGCTGAATCAAGAGTTGATTTTGTCAATAGCTAACAGTATGAATTTGTGAACACCATAAAATCTCAGATTGAAAGGGCCCACTGAATATTTACATACATTGTAGTCAAATTGAGAAGATAATGAATAAAGAAATAATACTCTCAGAGGAACAAAATCCAAGGGTCAAAAAGAAATGAGAATCAGATTCTCATGAGTCCTTTCCAGTAGCAATACTGGACACAGTAAAGCAACGAAGCAAAAACTTAAAACCAAGAACTGTTAAGGGACAAGAAAAGAGAACTGAACAGAGAATTTTATATCCAACCAAACTATCATCACACCTAAGAGTAAATAATGACATTTTTAAATACACATGGATTCCCAATACTTATTACCCCAAAACTCTGAAAGATGAATGATATAATCCAGCAAGAAGAAAAATAAAACTAGATTGAAACAATAATATAATAGCCAGCAAAAAAAGTAAATTTAGATCATTAGAGATTATAAAGCTTCAAAAAATTATTTAAAATCCATCTAGACCTATAATTCTAGTCATTATTGACATGTTCAATGGGAGTTATACATGTGTGTGGAGGCTATAGAGGAAAACAGAGTTGAGTAAAAGCATGTTAAGTTTGAAGGCTCATTTTAATTGATTGGCTTTAGATGTTGTTAGAGAAAAAGTTTAGGTGCATATGTTAAAACTTTTTAGGATACTCAGAAGAAGTAGAAAATGTAAAAAATAATGAATGTGGGGAAGAATAATGACAAGAAAACATGAAATAAGGAAAAAGTTAAAACCTAGACATAATTACAATTGGTATGAATGGGTTTAAAATAATCTGTGATAAGAGGAAGCAACCCATGTAGATGTCCAACCTGTGAATGTTATAAACAAACTGCATTATAAACATACAATGGAATATTATTAAGCCTTAAAAAAAGGAAATCAGAAGTTCCCTTATGGCAAGTGGACTAAGGATCCGGCATTGTCACTGCAGTGGTGAGGGTCGATCCCTGGCCTAGGACCTTCCACATACCACAAGTGTAGCAAAAAAAAAAAAAGGAAATTCTGCAATGTTCTACAGCATGGATGAAACTTGAGGACATTATGGTGAAATAAGCCATTCACAAAAAGACAAATACTGTATGAATTTACCTATATGACATATCTAAAATAGTCAAATTCTAGAAAGAGGAAATAGAATGGTGGTTGTCATGGGCTGAGGAGAAGAAGAAATGGAAAGTTGTTGAGTATACAGTTTCATTCTGCAAGTAAAAAAAAAATTCTGGAGATAATGTTGCACAACAATGTAAACATACTTTACACTCCTGAACTGTAGACTTGATTTTTTGACTTATAAACAGTTAAGATGATAAATTTTATGTTATATGTTTTTAAATTATTGTAACTTTTTTTGTTTGTTTTTAGGGCTGCATGGAAGTTCCCAGGCTAGGGGTCAAGTCAGAGCTACAGTGCCAGTATATGCCATAGCCACAGCAACATGGGATCTGAGCTGCCTCTGTGACCTACACCACAGCTCACAGCAACACTGGATCTTTAACCCCTGAGCAAAGCCAGAGATGGAACCCACATCCTCATGGACAGTATTTGGGTTCATTACCACTGAGCCACAATGGGAATGCCTATAATTAATTTTTAATTATTAAAAATTATAAAGACAGTCACTGATTAGACTCAAAAATTAAAAGCCAAAGCATATCCCTCTAATGCACAAGTCACAAAACAGAATCCCTATTACAAGGGCTTAAGAACTAAACTGATTAAAATGTATATTATTTTAAAAAAAATTGAAATTATGTAATATAGGCTGAATGTACTAAACAGAACACTGAACTTAAAAATAATTAGTAATAAACTATTTAGAATTTCTCAACTAGAAAGAAACCCACAGGTGGAAACAGTGGTACTTAAATGGAAAAATATATACCCCTGGCTATTAAAAGAAAAAAGGAAAAAAAAAAGAGTTGAAAATAAATAGACTGTATCTTGCAATCAGGAAGCAATGTAATGGAAATAGGAAAATAAACTCAAAGAAAGTAAAAGAATATATACAATGATGACAAGAGAATAAATTAATAAAATAATAGCAAATGAAAATGATTTAAATAACTTTTTTTTAATTTATAAAAAAAGAAAAGTTTAGGGTAATTACAATCAAGAAAAAAAATGTGAAGATACAACAATAAGGTCATAATAACAATAAGGTCATAAAAGGGAACATTAATTCAAAGACTTTTATCAGGTTATGAGATTTTGGTTACTATTATCAGTAATCTTTTACCAGTGAATTTGAACATTACCTACATGAACTGGATAATTTTCCTGGGAAGATATAAATCACCACAAGTGATCCAGGAAGTAATAGAAAACCCAATAGAACACCAATAAAATAAGTTCAACAGATAAAGTTAATGATCTACTTATACAAAAGCCCCCTGACTGAAGATAGATAGATCAGGTAACTGATAATACCCCTTTTATGTAAACAAATCCAGATCTTAAAAAAATATTACATCTAATCAACTAATCTCACAGCCTACAATATTTTCATTCAAAAATGGACCAATATACTACAAGATAAGTATAGTTCAATTTCACTTTTGTTTTGTTGGGTTTTTTAATTTGTTTTTGTTTTTTGGCCACACCCATGGTATGAGGAAGTTCACGGCCAGGGATTGAACCCATACCACAGCAGTGACCTTAGCCACAGAAATTGACAACTCCATATCCTTAACCTGCTGAGCCATAAGAAAACTCCTCAGTTTTAAACATGAATGAGAACTCTTAAAAATATATCAATAAATTAGCAAATAGAATCCAACAAAGTGTGAAAAGAAAATAAATAAATTAAAAGAGCCTGCATATATGATTCAACATCAGAAAATCTATCATTTTGATTCCCTATATTAACAAATTAACAGAAAAAATATCTTAACAGTTGTCCCTCTCACTCTAAATTCTCTTATTGGCCTCTTTTCATATGGTAAATGTGGCAAAGAGGGAGAAAAAATTTGACCCATGTGCTCTGTAGATGTCTGCTTTGAGGTCCTTTTTCTTAAGGACTGGTTCAGCTTTAACAGGACAGCCTGCCTCTATCAAATGATCCCCCCCCCAGAAGGGCAACCTTACTCCCTGAAGCACACATGTCAGATTCACCTGCCAATATACATCTCCTTGTTGAGAATAGCACTCGACTTAGGGATCACCTGGGCAGTCCTTTGGTCTTAGCATCCCTCTGCTAGTCTCAATGCTCTTTTAGGTGAAGCCATAGAAAATCATTGGGGTTCTTTTCCAAACATTCAAAGTCTCATGAGAAAATAGAGTGTTAGTGTGGCCTTTCCAGAGTATACCTTTGGACTCACACACATTACACTCTGGTCCCCTCATGGCCAGCAAGGGTGAGTTACTATACCTGTCCCTTCAGTAATCTTCAGACAAGAAGCTGACTTTAGTTTTTATGTTTAAGCACACCCTTAAATTTCAATAGACATACATCACTTTCACTGTCCCCAGCCCCTAGGGATGAGAACAAAATGCTCTACTTCTAAGAATATAAACACTTTGTAGCAAGTACCCTTTCTTTCCAAATTCCCTCTCCTTCTTCTCATTGGTAAACAATTTTCAAAGCAAGTTAACCCTATTGGCAACCAGGGTCAGCCTGGGAATCTTAAACCAAGAAACAGGCCCTCTTTGAACTCCACTTTGGAGAAATTAGTAACTTTGTTCTAGACTTGGATCTATCTGTACTTTTAGCTTTATACTATTTGGTAATATCAAAAGACTGGAAATTGATTGGAAAGATGTCAATCAAGACTTGACTCAAAGAATTCACACCATTCTTTAACATCACCATGTATAAAAATGAAAACTTGATCCTGGAGTGAAGAAAATCCTTCTTAAATAACAATTTTTATGCAAAAAATTAATATAATGGAGCCTATTTGTTTAAAACTTCTGAACAATTCAAGAAATCATTACAATATTAAAAGATAAAATATAAATTAAGAAAATTATTTGCAATATATGTAACAGACAATATGCCAATAAGAAGAAAAAAAAGACAAATACCTAAAAGAAAAATGGACAAAAATGAAAAAAGTAATTAATAAGAAGTAAAAATAGAAATGGCCATTGATAAGATGTCCACCTTCTTTAGTAATTGGGGAAAGACAAATTGAAGCAACAGTGAGAAAACACTTCTAATCTCAAGAGATGGGCAAAAATCTAAAAGCTGAGCACAGCCCCCAAGGTTCAAGAGATGGGGGAAAATGGGGGCTCTCACAAAGCAAAACTGGGAATCTGCTTTGGGGAGAAATAGAGCAGTAACTGTTAAACCTAAAAATGCACACACACTCTTACCCAGCAGATCTACTTACAGGTTCTCCTTCTTTTTTTTTTTTTTTTTTTTGTCTTTTTGCCATTTCTTGGGCCGCTCCAGAGGCATATAGAGGTTCCCAGGCTAGGGGTTGAATCGGAGCTGTAGCCACCGGCCTACACCAGAGCCACAGCAACGCGGGATCCGAGCCGCGTCTGCAACCTACACCACAGCTCACGGCAACGCCAGATCGTTAACCCACTGAGCAAGGGCAGGGACCGAACCCGCAACCTCATGGTTCCTAGTCGGATTCGTTAACCACTGCACCACTACGGGAACTCCCCAGGTTCTCCTTCTGACAGAAACACTAGCACATATGCCCAAGGAGAATTGTAAAAGAATGTTGTCACAATCTTCACTGTAATTGCACTTATACATACAAATATGATGTAGTCACAGATAGAGCTGTTAAAATGAATAAGCTAGATCCCTGTATTTCAAGATAGGTCTCAAATACAAATTTTTGAATGATAAAAAGCTTCTTCTATAATTATTTGTTCACTATCACTTAATATAAAAAACAATGAAATATGCCAAACCATTTTATACATTTTTATGGGTACATATATGTGAGTAAAACATTTTCAAGTTCTGAAAAAGATACATATAAAATGTATAAAGTTGTTTATCTCAGTAGAAGAAGAGATCAGGATTAGAGATGGTTTTCAAAAGCTCTTAAGCTTTAACCACAATATTCTAGTTCTTTTTTTTTTTTTCACCAAGAGAGTGGATTTTTGCATTACCTATTTAATTTTCAAAAGTAAAAATGAAGGATAAAGAGAGGAAACTTTGGAGCCGGAATGATGAGGCTTGAGCTTTTAGCTCTGATTCCATAGCGAAAAAATATTCAATATCTGAAAATCAGTTTAGATGTAGATATATAGATATATGCAAAAATATATATCTATAAATAGAGGGAGAGATTATTGAATGAGTTAATATGTATAACACACAGAATACTGCATCTGTTTATAGTAGGTGCTCAAAAAATACCAGTTTCCTTCGCCTTCCATTCAATGAAAATGGAGCATGCACAATAGTACTTAAGCCTTTTATGAGGGGGCACCTAATTTGTGGGTTCACAGTCTATATTCAATCTGAGAAGCACCTGACCAAGAGGATGGGAAAGAACCCAAATCCTAAAGTCAGACATGATTCATTAACCTGTGTATAGCCTTGACGTCTCTTTAAAACTCATCTGACAGTTTTAAAACACAATTTTCCAGTCAAAGGAACTGAAACATTATTACACTAATTACCTTAGAAAACTAGAGGAAAGAGCCAAAAAGGTCTTTGAACAAACTTTTTTTTTTTGCCTCCTTGACAAATATTTCTAGGCACAGTAAAATTAAATATCTCATTGTAAAAAGATAAACTGCCCCCAATTGGGATATTACTTTCTGCATAATCCTGTGGATAGTCCCAGTTTGAGCACCAAACCGTAACTCACTCTTGGAGGTTTGTTACAATCGCAAACTGCCAGAGGACAGTTTTATGAAGGACAGAAGGACCTCAGACTGAACTTGCCCAATTAAATAGATTAAATTTTAGCTGTGATTTCAGGCCAGGGCCGTGCATTACTGTTTTACTACAGAATAAACATAAATTTACCAATGCAGTGAAGCTTGCAGCTGGTGAAAGTCCTTTTCCCAATGGAAACATTTATTTATTTAACTCCGATTATAACGTTAAAAAGGAACCGAATGCATCTAAGTCAGAAAAATGAAGAAAGAAAACATCTGTAACCTAGAGATAAACATTTGGGACTAAATTGATTCTCAGTTATTTGCGAACTATTTTCATTTGAGTTAGAGGCAAGTACTTGAGGTGCATAAATCCATGGTGCAATAAAATATACTTAAAAAAACCACAATGTACCAGTGTACAAGTAGCAGTGAGGTAATTTGTCTAGATAACTATTTGGGCTTAAGAAATGGATGTGCAAATACAATTATTGATGTAAGCTGAACTTTTTTGGCTTAACTTGACAAATGGATTTTTGTTTAAAAAATGAAAGTAAGAATAAAAGAAATAATAAAATGAAACAAAGAATAAGTTGATATTTGTAAAATCTTTGGAATTTTAGGGTTCAGGGCAGAGGCAGGACAGAGGTATTACATTAAAGATTAAGTGTTATTGCTTTACCTTGAGTTTGATTAGTCCTTTATTCAAAAATTAGTCATTTCCCTCACACAACAACTTAAGGTATCATAAAGTCATTAACATTTCATCGTGTCATAACCTGTATATATTTGAAAAAATATGGCACCATCATTCTGTAGTAACTGTCCAGTGATCTAAATGGCTTGTAAAACATGCCTGCAAGGATAGCACACTAAATATAAGATTTGTACACTGACTCTGTAACAACTCCTAATGCATATGTAATAAAATGGCTATTAATGAGAATTCGCACAATGTTAAACTTCCTAAATAATTCTCCCTTTTGACATGTACAGGGATAAATAAATATAACCACCTTTAAGAACCACTTCTGCCCCTTGGGAATATTGGAAGTTACAAATGTTCTGTGTCAAAAAACATATGGTCTTAAGAACTATGGTTCACTTTCACATAGTGCTTTCCAAGGCATTCTAATGCCAAAAAGGCATGGGATCAGCTAGAACAGACTGACACTTTTTGAACCAATATATACTAATTAGAGGCTTTGCTTGGGGGCCTTTCTCTTGCGCACATACATGTATAAGCACACATGCATTCACTCAACCAGGTTTGAGGAATCAAAAGCAGGCACAACATTATAGGAGTTCCCAGATGCTGTTATAATCAAATCTGAATTACCCATTGGCTAGTACCTCCTGCCAGGGAGAAGAGTAATGACTCCTGACAGATGGGACACCTGGGCCCCAAATCAAGAAACTCCCTTAAGCAGCAAGGCCTAACGCTGCTATCTATACAACATGGCCTTCTTTCCTCACACTCTGACTCTTCGCCATGTGGCCTCTGCTACCCTTACAGTTTTATTTGCTACTAAACCTCCATAGGAGACCTACCTGGTGATCAAAGTGATCCCTCACTTTGAATCTCTTTTCTAAACATACCCAGTGCATTCCTGCTTCTACCTAGGGGACTCCAACTATGTTCAACAGAGATGTCTTCCTTTTACCACTCTGCCTGCCAATTTTGCTTATACTTCACACCCCAAAATTAAAACAAAACACAGACAAAACCACACACACACATTCTACTTCCACTTTGATGACCCCCTTGATCTTCCCAGAAAAATGATTTTTGATCTGACTCTCAGGCAATACAGATACACTCATCTATACTGTTTAATTATGGTCTTTCTAGACTTTCGCTGTAAGTACTTTCTTTCCAAACATAGTTAAGTACTTGAGAAAAGAGGACCAGGAATAGGAATCTTATGGGATAGGTCTGTCTTATTCAAGCGCTACCTCGTATGTGCTGCAAAGTTCTCCCTATAACTCAGTTCCTTACCTGCAATTGAATGGAATGGGCCCGTTAATCTCTAAGACACTTTTGAATTCTAAAAATTGTTAACTCTAGGACATTACTGGAATTTGTACAGTTTTTATTTCTTCTTTTTTTTCTTTGTGCCTTTTTTTCTAGGGCCGCTCCTGTGGCATATGGAGGTTCCCAGGCTAGGGGTCTAACCAGAGCTGTAGCTGCCAGCCTATGCCAGAGACACAGCAACGCCAGATCCCAGCCATGTCTGCGACCTACACCACAGTACATGGCAACGCCGGATCCTTAACCCACTGAGCAAGGCCAGAGATGGAACCCACAACCTCATGGTTCCTAGTTGGATTCGTTAACCACTGGGCCACTACAGGAACTCCCAGTTTTTATTTCTTTATTTCATATTTGCACCCATTGTAATGGTTTCCTAGGGCTGTCATAACAAGTACCATGATTTGCTGCTACCCTTGCCTTCCATCCCATTAGTACAATTGAGAGTCAGTCATAATCACCTGTCTCAAAAGAATATTGTAAGAACAATATAATAAGAAAGATTTTAAAGCACATTGGGCAGCCATTTATCAAGCTTTCCAATAGATAGGAGCTAAACTCTTCACATTTCAAAGACATATTAACTCTTTCAAGCCATAATAATGTGACTGGGAATATGGATCTGATATTAAGTCTAACTCTAATGATACTTAATCAAAAGATTCCTTTGAAAATCTGATCCTCTAAGGAAAACAAGTGCCACGTTACATTGCATTTCTTTCTCCAGTCTGATTGCCCCTTTTTAATCTCTTGGAATTTGTAAAATGCAATATCTTTGTGGAACTAATCTGGTAATGAAGATTTGAGAATGGATTTAAACCAAATATGAAGTACATTTCTCATGTAATAAATGTAACATTGATGGATTTTTAATAAGCTTATTGTCAGAATATTGTGGTTTCTGTCTTTCAACTCATTTTCCCAAACCATTCAAGCCCATCCCTAAGCTTGTGGATTTAATAAATTCACATTAAGTTCTAGAGAAACCTAGCCAAGACTCATACTGGTGTCTGCCAGTGTTCCTACTGCTCTCAACCTTTGTGACAATAAAGGCAAATTTTGATGTCAAATTCAGGATGTGGTGTGAAATGCTTACTAAAGCCTGGACAGATTGTCAGTGTTTTCTTAAGAAGAAAATATGCATTCTGAATCAAACAGTCAGATTATCAAAATAAATTTCCCCAGGAATTCTAAGATGCCAGAGGAACTAGGTGAAACCAGTAAAAGTTGATGGGTTTCACAAGCATGGAGTGTGCATCCAGCCACTCCTGATCTAACCTGTGCCTCAGGATTGCTCTTACCTTGAATCCTGCTTCTCCAAACCCCACAGGCATCCTTTCCATCTCCCCACTCCTCCCCTTTACTTTCACAGAGAAAGCTGAGAGGTGCTTTTTCAACAAACTCCACAAAAGTGGAGTTCTGTCCTCTCAACTGGTTGACCAGGGTGCTAGCATTCCTGAGGGTGGTCTTGATTAAATCATTCACCCGGGGGTCAAAGAATTTCATAAAACATAAAATATACACTCTCACAGACACAAATATACAACTCAGCATTTCAATGTTACAAACCAGGTAAATACATATTGATTTTCTGGAATGGTGTAAAAGTCACCATTATCTGAAGTACTAAATGTGTAAAAATACACAAACTTTTATTCAAATAGCTTAATTTCCAATAAGTACAATTTATTACAAAATTAAATTACATAAATCATAGCAGCATGAAAGGTATCAACTGCACTTTTAAAAATCACTGTCAACACAGAGACAGGATTAAGATGGTGGAATAGGACTGGAGCTCAACTTCTCTCCTAAAAACAACAAAATTCACAACAAAAGACTGAGCATTCTTCACCCAAATGGACCGGAAACCTTAAAAAAGATATCCTACTCCAGAAGAAAAAGAGGAGGACATATCAAGAGGTAGGAAGGGCGCTTTTGTGGTATAAACAACCCCATAACTCCTGGGTGGAAAGCTCCACAGACTGGAAACTAACTGGTTCACAGAGACTCACCTACAGAAGTGAGAGTTCTGAGTCCCACATCAAACTCTCACGTGTGGGGATCTGGCAAGGGGAGAAAGAGCCCTCGGAGCATCTGGCATTGAAGGCCAGTGGGGCTTGTGCACAGGAGCTCCACGGACTGGGGGAAATGGAGACCCGATTCTGAAAAGGCGCACACAGACTTTCACATGCACTTTGTCCCAGGGCAAAGCAAAGTCTCCATGGGAATCTGGGTCAGACCTGACTGCAGTTCTTGGAGGACATCCTGGGAAAACAGGGGTGAACGTGGCTTGTTGTGAGGGAAGGACATTGAAAACAAAGCTTTTGGGAATTTTCAGCAACCATGCCTTTCTCTGGAGGTGGCCATTTTGGGAAAATCTGGCCCCACCCTTCAGTCAGCTGCTGAGAAAACCTAGGGCAAACAACAATCCAGGTGGGATCACAGCCCCACCCCTCAGTAAACAGGCTGCTTAAAGACCCCTCAGGCACACAGCTGCCTCTAATCCCATCCAGAGACTAAGCCCCACCCACCAGAGGGATTAGAATCAGCTCCTCCTACCAGGGAGCAGGCATCAGCCCCTCCCATCAGGAAGCCTACAGCAAGCCCCCCATACCGAATTGAGCCACAGGGGGGCAGATATCAGAAGTAAGAGAGGCTACAACTCTATTATCTGTAAAAAGGTCACCGTCACCACACCAAAAACCTATAAAAATGAATAGACAGAGAACTATAACTCAGATGAGGGAGAAAGGAAAAACCCCACAAAATCAGCTAAGCAATGAGGAGATTCTCAGCCTCCAGGAAAAAGACTTTAGATTGTTGATGCTGAAGATGATGCAAGACATTGGAAATAAACTGGAGGCAAAGATGGATAACTTACAGGAAACACTGAGCAAAGACATACAAAACTTAAACAAGAAGAGATGCAAAATACAATAACTGAAATAAAAAATTCACTAGAAACAGCTAACAGCAGAATACAGGAGGCAGAAGAACGAATAAGCAAGGTGGAGGACAGATTAGTGGAAATTATAGATGCGGAACAGAAAAGAGAAAAAAGACTGAAAAGGAATGAAGAGAGTCTCAGAGAACTCTGGGACAACATTAAATGCACCAAAATCCGTATTATAGGAGTGCCAGAAGGAGAAGAGAGAGAGAAGGAGACAGAAAAAATATTCAAAGAGATAATAGCTGAAAACTTCCCTCACATGGGGAAGGAACCACTCATTCAAATCCCGAAGCACAACGAGTACCATATAAAACAAACCCGAGGAGGAACACACTGAGACACATATTAATCAAACTGACCAAAATTAAAGACAAAGAGAAAATCTTGAAAGCAGCTAGGGAAAAGAAACAAATCACATACAAGGGAACCCCACTAAGGTTATCGGCAGATTTTTCCGCAGAAACTCTGCAGGCCAGAAGGGAGTGGCATGATATACTTAACATGATGAAAGGAAAAAACCTCCAACCAAGATTACTCTACCCAGAAAGGCTCTCATTCAGATTTGAAGGAGAAATCAAAACCTTCAAAGATAAGCAAAAGCTGAGGGAATTCAGCAACACTAAACCAGCCTTGCAACAAATACTAAAGGATCTTCTATAGGCAGAAAAGAACAAGAGATGAAGGAAAGAAAAAAGAGCAACAAAAACAAATTCAAAGCAATTAATAAAATGCAATAAGAACATACTTATCAAGAATTACCTTAAATATTAATGGACTAAATGCCCCAACCAAAAGACATAGACTGGCTGAATGGATACAAAAACAAGACCCATATATATGCTGTCTTCAAGAGACCCACTTCACTTCTAGGGGCACATAGAAATTGAAAGTGAGTGGATGGAAGAAAATATTTCATGCAAACGGGGATCAAAAGAAAGTTAGGGAGTTCCCATCGTGGCGCAGTGGTTAACGGATTCGACTAGGAACCATGAGGTTGTGGGTTCGGTCCCTGCCCTTGCTCAGTGGGTTAAGGATCTGGCGTTGCCGTGAGCTGTGGTGTAGGTTGCAGACGTGGCTCGGATCCCGCATTGCTGTGGCTCTGGCGTAGGCCAGTGGCTACAGCTCCGATTCGACCCCTAACCTGGGAACCTCCATATGCCGTGGGAGCAGCCCAAAGAAATAGCAAAAAGACAAAAAAAAAAGTTGGAGTAGCAATACTCATATCAGACAAAATAGACTTTTAAATGAAGACTATTTTAAGGGACAAAGAAAGACATTACAGGATGATCAAAGGATCAATCCAAGAAGAAGATATAACAATTTTAAATACCTATGTACCCAACATAGCTTCACCACAATATATAAGGCGACTGCTAACAACCTTAAAAGGAGAAATTGACAATAGCACAATAATAGTGGGGGACTTTAACACCCCACTTATAGCAATGGACAGATCAACCAGACAGAAAATCAATAAGGAAACACAGGCCCTGAATGATGCATTAAACCAGATGGACTTAATAGATATTTATAGCACATTCCATCCAAAAGCAACAGAATAAACATTCTTCTCAAGTGCACATGGAACATTCCCTAAGATTGATCATATCCTGGGCTACAAATCCAACCTCGGTAACTTTAAGAAAATTGAAATCATATCAAGCATCTTTTCCGACCACAATGCTATATGACTGGAAATCAACAACAAGAAAAAATCTGCAAAAAACACAAACACGTGGAGACTAAACAACATGCTACTAAACAACCAATGGATCACTGAAGAAATCAAAGAGGAAATTAAAAAACACCTAGCAGAAAATGACAATGAAGATACGAAACTCCAAAACCTATGGAATGCAGCAAAAGTCATTCTAAGAGGAAAGTTTATAGCAGTACAAGTCCACCTCAGGAAACAAGACAAAGCTCAAATAAACAAGCTAACTTTACATCTAAAGCAGCTTAAGAGAGAAGAACAGACAAGACCTAAAGTTAGTAGAAGGAAAGAAATCATAAAGATCAGAGCAGAAATCAATGAAATAGAAATGAAGAAAACCATAGAAAAGATCAATGAAACAAAAAGCTGGTTCTTTGAAAAGATCAACAAAATTGATAAACCCCTAGCCAGACTTATCAAGCAAAAAAGAGAGAGGACTCAAATCAATAAAATGAGAAATGAAAAAGGAGAAGTAACAATGGACATCACAGAAATACAAAGGATCATGAGACTACTATATGCAACTATATGCCAATAAAACGGAAAACCTAGAAGAAATAGACAAATTCTTAGAAAAGTACAATCTTCCAAGACTAAACCAAGATGAAATAGAAAAGATGAATGGACCCATCACAAGAACTGAAATTGAAACTGTGATTAAAAAACTTCCAACAAACAAAAGTTCAGGACCAGATGGCTTCACAGGCGAATTCTATCAAACATTTAGAGAAGAGCTAACACCTCTCCTTCTGAAACTATTTCAAAAAATTGCAGAGGAAGGGATACTCCCAAACTCATTCTAGGAGGCCACTATCACCCTGATACCAAAACCAGACAAAGACTCCACAAAAAAAGAAAACTACAGGCCAATTTCACTGATGAATATCGATGCAAAAATCCTCAACAAAATACTAGCAAACCACATCCAACAATACATTAAAAGGATTGTACATCATGATCAAGTGGGATTTATCCCAGGGATGCAAGGGTTCTTCAATATCTGCAAATCCATCGGTGTGATACACCACATTAACAAACTGAAGAATAAAAACTATATGATCCTCTCAATAGATGCAGGAAAAGCCTTTGACAAAATCCAACACCATTTCTTATAAAAACCCTTCAGAAAGTGGGTATAACGGGAACCTACCTCAACATGATAAGGGCCATATACGACAAACCCACAGTGAACATCATTCTCAATGGTGAAAAGCTGAAAGAATTCCTGTTGAGATCAGGAACAAGACAAGGATGTTGGCTCTCGCCACGTCTCTTCAACATAGTTTTGGAAGTCTGAGTCACAGCAATCAGAGAAATAAAAGAAATAAAAAGAATCCAAATTGGAAAGGAAGAAGTAAAACTATCACTATTTGCAGATGACATGATGCTATACCTAGAGAATCCTAAAGACTCTATCAGAAAATTGTTAGAGCTCATCCACAGATTTGGCAAAGTTGCAGGATACAAAATTTATACACAGAAATCGATGGCATTTCTATACACTAACAATGAAAGAGCAGAAAAGGAAATTAGGGAAGCCATCCCGTTTACCATCACATCCAAAAGAATAAAATACCTAGGAGTAAACCTACCTAAAGAGACAAAAGACCTGTATTCTGAAAACTATAAGACACTGATGAAAGAAATCAACGATGACACAAATGGATGGAAAGATATACCATGCTCGTGGATTGGAAGAGTTAATATTATAAAATGACTATACCACCCAAGGCAATCTACAGATTCCATGCAATCCCTAGCAAATTACCAAGGACATTTTTCACAGAACTCAAACAAAATATTTTAAAGTTTGTTTGGAAGCACAAAAGACCCAGATAGCCAAAGACATCCTGAAAAAGAAAAATGGAGCTGGAGGAATCAGGCTCCCGGACTTCAGACTATACTACAAAGCAACAATCATCAAAACCACATGGTACTGGCACAAAGACAGAAATACAGATCAGTGGAACAGGATAGAAAGCCCAGAATTAAGCCCACACACCTACAGCCAACTGATCTATGACAAAGGAGGCAAGGATATACAATGGAGAAAGGACAGCTTGTTCAATAAGTGGTGCTGGGAAAACTGTACAGCCACAGGGAAAAGAATGAAATTAGAACACTCCCTAACACCATACATGAAAATCAATTCCAAATGGATTAAAGACCTAGATATAAGACCAGACACTATAAAACTCTTAGAGGAAAACATAGGCCAAACACTCTCTGACATAAATGACAGCAATATCTTCTCAGATCCACCTCTTAGAGTATTGACAACAAAAATAAAAATAAACAAATGGGACCTAATCAAACTTCAAAGTTTTTGCACAGCAAAGGAAAGCCTAAACAAAACAAAAAGACAACACACAGAATGGGAGAACATCTTTGAAAGTGAATCAACTGACAAGGGATTAATCTCCAAAATTTATAAACACCTTCCACAGCTGAATTCCAAAAAAACACCAACCCCGTTAAAAAATGGGCAGAAGATCTAAACAGACAGTTCTCCAAAGAAGACATATGGATGGCCAAGAAACACATGAAAATATGTTCAATGTCACTCATTATTAGAGAAATGCAAATCAAAACCACGATGAGGTATCACCTTACTCCAGCCAGAATGGCCATCATCCAAAAGTCTACAAACAACAAGTGCTGGAGAGGGTGTGGAGAAAAAGGAACCCTAGTACACTGTTGGTGGGATTGTAAATTGGTGCAACCACTGTGGAAAACAGTATGGAGAGTCCTCAGAAAACTAAACATAGAACTCCCATTTGATCTAGCAATCCCACTCCTGGGCATCTACCCAGAGAAAACCACGACTTGCAAAGACACATGTACTCCAATGTTCATTGCAGCACTATTTGCAATAGCCAAGACATGGAAACAACCTAAACGTCCATTGACAGAGGAGTGGATCCAGAAGATGTGGCACATATACACAATGGAATATTACTCAGCCATTAAAAAGAACAAAATACCGTTATTTTTAGCAACATGGATGGACCTAGAAACTATCATGCTAAGTGAAATCAGCCATACAATGAGACACCAACATCAAATGCTTTCATTGACATGTGGAATCTGAAAAAAAGGACAGAGTGAACTTCTTTGCAGAACAGATGCTGACTCACAGACATTGAAAAACTTATGGTCCCCAGAGGAGACAGTGTGGGGGGATGTGCTTGGGTTATGGGTTGGAAATCCTGTGAAATTGGATCGTTATACAACTACAGATGTGATAAATTCATCTGAGTAATAAAAAAAAAATCACAGTCAACACTTATTTTCAAGTATAGTTAATGGCATACTTAACCTGCTGAAGACAATTTTGAGGCTGATTTTCCTTGTTAATTAAAACACTGTAATAAGTATAATGTGTAACAAGTAGGAATTCACCCCCATTCTGCACTTGCAAAGAGCTGACTAAAGCTGACTGCAAATTTCAATCATTTCATGTAAAGCTATTAATAATTTTTTTTGGCTTTCCTTTCTAGTCTTCTGCAAACATTTTTTGTTACTGAACGTGTTACAACACAAAATTGCAACTTCCCCTTCTATAAAAAATATGTCAACTATTTTTTTCTTTCAGCTAGAGATATTGCTTATCTCTAGATAATGTAGTGCACTGTAGAGCATAATTTTTTATAGATATGTGTTGTTTTATATTTACTTCAATAAAATAAATATTGCTTGGTAGTGTAAAAAAGCAGTGGTTAAATTTTTTGTTATGCTTGATTCTACAGTGAGCAAGTGTGAATGATCTTCTTTTAGAAGTCATTCATTAAGTTAGATAATTTAAACCAGATTCACACAAGAATTTATCACTTTAAAAGGAAATTCTCCCTCATTTTCCCTCTAAGCAATAGGAAGCAATTTTGGTAAATACAGTATTTAACTTAATGGGTTTGCATCTAAACATCACCCAAGGGTTACTCTTATGGCTCATCCCACAGTATACCAATCTAGGTCATTTCCCCTACAAAGCACAGGTCTTCTGGAACAGTATATTGCTTTCACATTCAGTGATATTCAACAAACCTTCCAGAATCTGAGGAAAATACAGCTGGCACACATTAGAGTGTAAGGATGTTGGGGAAAATTAATTACGAAGGTGAATTCATCTGATATATCAATCTCTCTATTCAATAAATAATATATACCCAATCCATTCATCCTCTTCAATTAAACTATTCCAAACAATAATTATAAATACCAAGTATGAATAATCTTCAAGGAAATCATACATTAATATGGTTGGAGGCATAGCCCTCCTGTAAGTGGTTCTAAACATCCATTTTCTCCTGTTTTTCTTAGATGCATCTTCTCATGGTCAAGTCTTCAATTTTTTCTTCAAGTCTTTGCTAATCTAAATCCATCAATCTAGAACACTCTGTTTCTCTTTCCCAATCCAAAGCTTAACATCTCCTTGATTCACCAGACCACATCACATTCTTCATACCCAAGCAGTTTGGGTACTTAGAGAGATGGTGAGATATAAACATGGTACCACTATTCTAGTTCCACTGTAGATAATTAGTTCTACAAAGAAATAATATTCTGATTATAAGTATTTTTATATTTATATAGATGTTCCACAATCTATAAAGAAAATCATAGAGATCTCTGAGAAGGAGCTCACGCCAATTGGAATTTGCTTCTTTAAAGTTTTTGACCCTGCGGTCTGCAAAACCAGAGACTGATTTATTGGTACAATATGATATTTATGTTTGATGTATATTTACTTCTAAGAAAACTATCAAAAAGAACACTTATTTCCTTTAAATATAGGCATTCCTTGTTTTATTGTGTTTTACTTTACTGTGCCTTGCAGATATTAGAGTTTTTACAAATTGGAGTTCTGTGGCAGCCCTGCCTTGAGCAAGACTTTTTGGCACCATTTTTCCAATAGCATTTGCTCACTTCCTATCTCTGTGTCACATTATGGTAATTCTCTCAATATTTCAAACTTTTAAATTATTATTATATTTGTTATGGTGTTTTTTGGTGATTTTGATGTTACTATTGCAAAAACATTATGACTTCCTAAAGGCTCAGATGATGGTTAACATTTTTTTTAACAAAGTTTTTTTTTTTTTTGGTAGCACCCACAGCATGTGGAAGTTTCAAGGCCAGGGTTCAAACTTGCCATGCAGTAATGGACTGTGCCATAGCTGTAGAAATGCTGGATCCTTAACCCACTGTGCCACAAGGGAACTTCCTTAAAGTATTTTTTAGTGAAGATATGTACATTGTATTTTTAGACATAGTGCCATTGCACACTCAGTAGACCACAGAATAGTGTAAATATAACTTTTTTTTTTTTCCTTTTTTGGCTGCTCCTTGGCATATGGAGTTCCCAGGCCAGTGATCAGATCCAAGCCACAGTCTTGACCTAAGACACAGCTGTGGCAACACTAGATCCTATGCCAGGCCAGAGATCGAACCTGAGTCTCAGCATTCCCAAAATGTCATCTATCCCACTGTGCCACAGTGGGAATCCCTGTAAATATAACTTTTACATGCACTGGGAAAGCAAACAAATTTGCATGACTTTATTGTGGTGGTCTGGAACAGAACTTGCAGAATTTCTGAAGTATGCCTATCTTACATTTCTGTTCGGATTTACAGACTTGCATATTTTTACATACCTTCCAAAAGGAAGTTCATAGCTATGTTTCCCTGTGTAAGTTACTGAAGTATATATACAATTTCTGAGATGTCTCCATGTATTTAAAGCCCATCAAAACCTTTGGCCAGAATTTAAAAAGGAGAGATTTTATTTTAGAAAAGATTCTTCCTTTTCTTTTCCTTAATCAATGGTCAATCTCATGGCCCATTTTTATACTTTCTCTTTAAACCATTAGATTTCAAATTGAATTTTAGTATCTGTGTATAATGATGAATACAATTTTTATCACCCCTAAAAGGTTTAAACACAAGAAGATAGTTCCTCTAAGAATAAAAATGGATAAAAAAGTTTATTTCTCCTGAAGTCTTTCTTTCATCATCTGCCTGTGTGGAGACAGTCCTGTGTAGCTATCACCCAGTGGACAGGCCCCTTTATTACCCATCACCACTTACTGACCATTACCAAGCAGGTCTGGCTCTGCCCCTCCTTCCTCTCCCAGTGACTCCTTGTGAGTTCCCCTTGCATCTATCATGCCTCTATTCCCACTTCAGGCCACAAATTTATATGTGAAGATATTTCAGCTCAGTCTTTGTCTGAGTCTATAAGATGACTTTTCTGACCGTTACTCCTTTAGGAGACAGAAGGATGGGGGAGATGAGGCATTTCTCAATGGTTCAGAAGAAGGCAGTATCACAAATTCCCCAGGAGTTCAACTTGGCTCCTAACAAGTGTGAAGAGCTGTCACTGTCTATCTTTGGTTATAAATAGTTGGTATTAACATTGTGGGAGTTCCCGCTGTGGCTTAGCCATAACGAACCTGACTAGCATCCGTGAAGACACGGGTTTGATCCCTGACCTCACTCAGTGGGTTAAGGATCCGGTGTTGTCGTGAGCTATGGTGTAGGTCTAGACATAGCTCAGATCCCACGTTGCTGTAGCTGTGGCATAGGCTGGCAGCTACAGCTCCAGTTTGACCCTTAGCGTTAGGAACTTCCATATGCCACAGGTGTGGCCCTAAAAAAAAAAAAAAGACAACAAAAAAAGAGAAAACATTGTGGATACATCCCCCATATTCTTCCTTAATTTTGTGTCTATAAAATGATTTTTCTGTATTTAAAAATCATAAATGCAAAGTTTTAGCACTATTCAGTCCTATTTTGTAAAATCTTCTCCCAATATTTGTGGCCAGACAGGAATTTTGTTTATTGTGCTTGCTGTTGTATTCCAGTATTTGGTTACTGGAAATCACTCAGCAAATACTACTGAATAAATGGAGGAATGAAAAACAACAACAGTGGAGTTTAATATTTATGGAGTACTTACTAATGAAACACTGGTTAAATTTTCACCTTAACCTTCTAATTTTTCTTTAGGAAAACAAGAAACTTTAGATCATTCAGAAAAATGATCCAGACACAAATAAATTAAACCAGAGCTATTAATTGGATGATTCAAACACTCATAAAATTATACACATACATTTGCAGAGAAAATAAATTTGTTTTAGTTAGATTTACAGTAAAGTACAAAATAGGTGTTATGCATGAATTGCCAAGTTATTGTTTGGAGTGTCTATATTATTGTCTTACTTCATAGTAAATCCTGGTTAACAAGTGCAAAGTTAAAATATTTACCTTTAATTTTACTTATTAGGATGAGAGAATGAATATAAAACAGAGAGCCTACCATATACCAAATGTTCACTGACTGTTATTTATCCTAATTATTTCCTAAAATATTCTTATCCCACTGTACTTATAAGTGTAAGGCAAATAAATGGTAGACAATTGATGGTCAAGACTGGGCTTTCAAAAGATGCTCAACATCACTAATTATTAAGAAAAATGCAAGTCAAAACTACAATGAGGTACCACCTCACACTAGTCAGAATGACCATCATTAAAACGTCTACAGAAAAGAAATGCTGGAGAGGGTGTAGAGAGAAGGCTCGGTGGGAATGTAAATTGATGTAACCACTATGGAAAACAGTATGGAGGTTCCTTAAGAAGTTAAAAATAGGGTTGTCATATGATCTAGCAATCCCATTCCTGGGCATATATCCAGAGCAAACTTTAGTTTGAAAATATACATGCACCCCAATATGCAGAGCAACACAATTTATAATAGCCAAAATGTGGAAGCAACCCAAATGTCCATGGACAGAAGAATGGATAAAGAAGATGTGGTATGTACACACAATGGAATACAACTCAGCCATAAAAAAGAATGAACTAATGCCATTTGCAGCAGTATGGATGGACCTAGAGATTATCATACTAAGTTAAGTAATTCAGACAAAGACAAATACCATATATCACTTATATGTGAATCTAAAATGTGGCACAAATGAACTTAACAGAAAGAGGTTCACAGACATAGAAAATGAACTTATGTTTACCAAAGGGGAATGGAGGTAGAGGAGGGATAAAGTAGGAATCTGGGATAGCAGATATAAACTATTATATGTAAAACAGAAAAACAACAAGATCTCTATGGCATAAGGAACTATATTCAATATCCTATAATAAACCACAATGGAAAAGAATATGTTATATATATATGTATAACTGAATCACTTCACTACACACTGGAAACCAACACAACACTGAAAAACAACCATACTTCAATTAAAAAATAATTTATAGAAAAGGTGCTATGAGCAGTTCCCATCGTGGCACAGCAGAAACAAATCCAACTAGAAACCATGAGGCTGTGGGTTGATCCCTGGCCTCACTCAGTTAAGGATCCAGTGTTGCCGTGAGCTGTGGTGTAGGTTGCAGATGCGGCTCGGAGATCTGGAGGTGCTGTTGCTGTGGCGTAGGCCGGTGGCTATAGCTCCTATTCAACCCCTAGCCTGGGAACCTCCATACGCCACAGGTGCGGCCCTGAAAAAGACAAAAAAAAAAAGAAAGAAAGAAAAAAGAAAAGGTGCCATGATAGTATAGAGAGTTTTTATATACCCATTACTCAGTTTCCCCTAATATCTTACATTGCCATGTTACATATGTCAAAATTAAGAAATTAGCATTGGTACATTACGATTAAGTAAACACTGGACTTTATTCAATTTCAAAAAAAGAATCTGTCTTTCAATTAAGAATTTATGACTGTGATAGTACTACACTCTCTTCAAAAGTGATTCACGTTGTTTACTTGAGAAAAATCTCTAGGACCTTAATCATGGACGACCCATCACTTTACTCATGGTTGTTCCACTGCAAGTTACCCAGTGAAGGGTAGAGGAGCACAATTGGCTGAAACTCATGAAGATATTGGCAAGTGTTACTAATCCACAAAAGTGATGCAACTAAAATGAAAAATGTAAAACAATGTATAATTTTCCCTTGGAAAGTTCAGCTTTACTTATGTGTGGATAAAAGTGTGACAGGCACATGCTAGTTTTTCTTGCAGGAAACAAACAGAAGAAACATGCCTCCAAACTTGTGGTCAAAACACTTTGACAAGTGTGCTCAGTAAAGATAAGGCACTATACTTGATATTTGGCTATAAAAGATATTTCTTGAAGCTGAATTAAATGAAAAAACTCAGACTCTTGCCCTTTTAGTATCTATGGCCAATGGACTGTGTTTGTCTGAATATACAATAATGACATTAAGTGAACTAAAAGGATGGAGGTGAAGATTGTACCTTTGAACCAGTGAAAATAAGCTTTTTCCTATTAAACTAAGAAGGCTAATGTTAAAACAGTTTATAATGCCTTCTCTCTGGATTTCATTCAGGTAGCTGAACCATTATACCCCTTAACTCCTCAACCATTTCTTTAGTGAATTTATTTATAAATGAGAGTTAGTGATTTTTTTTTTTTGGCTGCACCCAAGGCATGTGGAAGTTCTGGGTCTAGGGATTGAACCTGTGCCAATGATCTGGGCCACTGCAATGACAACACTGGACCCTTAATCTGTTGTGCCACAAGAGGATCTGGGCCACTGCAATGACAACACTGGACCCTTAACCTGTTGTGCCACAAGAGGATTCCAAATTAGTGATTTTTTTAAGTGGGAAGAATTTCCAGAGTTTAATTCACCTTTAACTTTCTATTCAAATTTATTTGCCTATGCAAAACACATGAAAAACACTCTAGGAAAGATAAGACATATCTCAGAAGATCAAATTCTTTAGTATAAATGCCAAACTGAAAGATGCAGGTTATTAAAACACACATCAAAATGTACCCTCATATTATGACACTTACTCTTTTCCTATTATTAATATTTATTATATAAAAATGACTCTCCCTTTATTGACCAACTAGCCAAAAATCTATATTTCAGAGACAAGGCATTCAGTAGTGAGAACCATAAGAAATAATGGTATCAAACTCTTCCCCTGTACTTATACTTTCTGTTTATTTTTGTGATTGGAACATTGCTGACAGAGAACGTCAGACAAGGAGTATCTGATACATATTTTTTGTTTGTTTCTTAGGGCCACACCTGTGGCATATGGCTGTTCCCAGGCTAGGGGTCAAATTAGAGCCACAGCTGCCGGCCTACACCACAGCCACGGCAATGCAGGATCCGAGCTGTATCTGTGACCTACACCACAGCTCGTGGTAATGCCAGATCCTTAACCCACTGAGCAAGGCCAGGGATCGAACCTGAAACCTCAGATTCATTAACCACTGTGCCACAACAGGAACTCCTGATACATATTTTTTGAAACAGAGCCAGAGACCCTCATAAATGTGAGTTTCTTTCACAAGATAAGGAAAGCCACAGGTCTATGACTTTTCTGTCATATCTAAACAAGCAATGAAAACAATTCCTTCAGCAAATATCTGAATAATACTTTCTAACACTGAGTTATGTTTCCAGGCATTGTCCATTAAAGGGTCAATGCAAGTAAAGTAAGGTCAAGAAAACTGTAAACTGGAAGGAACTCCTGGAAGGCTTAAGCTAATGTTCAAGAGAACAAAATTAGAGCCAGAAGTTGCAAGACAAACCCTCACTAAGCCTTCATAATGGGCAGCAAGTTTCCTTGGGTGCAGGTAGGAGTGTACGAAATTGCTGGGCCAGTTTTTGGCTGAATCTTAGGGACTGGGTCTGGAAGGTGACACCCCGCTTTACAAAATTGCTTTTGACAGCTCTTGTACTTCCACAGCAATAGCTCAGCACGAGGGGAGTCCCCTTGTGACAGGAGGAGGGATGAGGATTAAGGCGAGGATGTGGTATCACTGCAGGGCATGGGCAAGGTCATCTAACATCCTATGTACTACATTCTGCTTCTGAAAGATCAAGCTTCGTGACTCCTTTTTCCTTCACAGTCTGGTGTTGATAGGAATGGGACAGTTGCAGATATAAGACCTGGAACGAATCGCATTGACATGAACTCAACACAAACCACATGTTCACTACTGATTTCAAACTTGAGTTCCTCAAAAGAAATCAAAGACATAATCTACTTTCTTAAACAATTAAGCAGGTCTTTTGTCAGTATTTAAGAGGGCCCTTCTACCCTTAGGGTAAACGCTAGCCCTCCCCTTCCTCAATTTCATAATGTTTTCTTTGTCTACACTTTTGATGATGTAAAAAACATTTTTTTTCCTAATATATTTTGATTTGCTATGAGCAAATGATTTATAAAGATAAAAACTGGAAACATTTGCATCTACAAGTGATTTCAAACCCATTTGACTTTAATTAGTATTTCAATCTATTCCATTAATTTCTCAATATACAAGTATCATCATCTCCAACTAAGTTAAGTTTGGGTTGACTCAGGTTTGGAGAATTTTATTTTTGATCAGCAGAAACATGCTTATTAAAGTAACATGATACTGTCACAAGGAAGAGGCTTTCATTAAAATCATTTCTCAATTTTCTAGTGTTTCCCCCACCCAATCCTATTAATATTCTAATTCATGTTGCAAAGAATATTGTCTTTCCTCTCATTCCAGATGTCTGACTGATTCCCAATCAGCCTCCAAATATATATATATATATATATAAACAAAATTTTAAAAAGAACCAATGGTGTGGATCCTGGAGAAAGGACACATACTTTGATATTTTTTACCTGATTTTTACTGTCAAGCATGTGTGCTTTCATTCACCAAGTCATTGTGCCTCCATTCCAAGCTTTACTTTATATGTTATTTAAAAATCCTGTCTTCTTTTGCCACAGGAACATAGACGCTTAAGGAAATTAATTACCATCCTCATTACTTCTTTAAAAAATAGCAAAAATTACAAAGCAGTTTAATACAAGGACTCATCTTTAAAACACTTTACAAACCTAAGCTAATTTGCCATTGTAATTCCCCAAGAATGGCTATTATCCTCTCTTTACAAAGGGTGAGCTAAAAGGTTAAGTGAAGAGCTTAAGGCTACTGAATAAGTTAATACCATTTCTGAGATTTGATCACAGGAATGCCAGGTTCCTGCCTTTAAGCTCCAATTAGAATACCACTTTCCCAAGAATGGCCCATTGAAAAGTCTAAATAAGGCACATTTATTCAAGCACTTTCTCCTCTTCAAAAATAACCAAATAAAATATATCTTCTCTATTTAAGTATTTGTTCTCAATAAATGTTTATTGTAGAACATTTGGAATATACAGAAATATATAAAGAGTAAAATAATAACCACTCACCATTCAGAAATAGCCATTAGTCAAATCATATGCAGCTGTATGTTTTCTATACAAAAATTTCCGTTTATTTTTCATAGTTGAGAGTATGACTGAGTTGAAATTTATAAACTTTATTTTCAGGGAAATATACATTTTATACATAACACATTTTCATGTTAATTTATGTTTTCCTAAATGAGAGCAAAGTGTCAGCAGTAAACAGAAAATAGGCAGGATAGAACCAAGGATACAACTTGAGGACAACAGCAAATGTTTGTATAAGAGGTAGCCTAGGATCATAAAAAATGAAGACTTTGACTACTAAGCAAAAGAATTTGCGTTTGATAAGTGAAACCATTACTCAGAACCCTGAAGTCCCCTATTTTTTAGTGCATGATTTTACCAAAGGTAAGAAATTAAAAACACGAAGGATAATAGATAGCATTAACAGTGAACACTGACTGACACCTTCCTATGTGCCAAGTATTCCTCTCCAAACTGCCAGGGCTGGATCCAGGTTTTGTGGGGTCTAACGCATATGCGTTTGGGGGGGAATACCTCCAAGGAAAAAAATACAAAATTAAGACCCCAAATTAGGTATCAAAATGAGAATTTATTGAGATGACAAAGAAATGATTAAAAATTTTAAGTAGCTGGAAAAACAGATAAGCATTCTGCAGCATTGAAATTATACTTCAAAACACATTTTTCAATGAAACCACAAACATCCGGAAATCCAGGGTAAAAAAAATATAGTACAGTGGACACACTTCTGTAATAATTTTGTTGTCTAACTTTTTGGTGCATGCTTTTTGATTGCTATTTCTTATGAAAGTTATTAAGTGATGTTTTCCACAAAGATAAACTTTCCTCTAGCATGATTACTTGAAATTTGTTTTAATATTAACAATTTAGAAAAATTATTTTGTAGCTTCACAAAATATTGTTAATAAATATTTTGGATTTTTCTTAAGTTTGCTGAAGTATCCTACTTTTAATATGTTTTTTAATTTATAGACTGTAGGGCTTCAGGGCACTTCAAGTTATATGTGTGTGTGTATGTGTGTGTACCTGTGTGGGTATATATGCAGGGAGTGACTAGGCAGAATAATGACTCAGGTAGTCAGTGTAGGAGCATGGGCTTCGATGCATTGTTTGACATGGCTATTGATAAACGTTTGTGGCTTAAGAGCTCCAAGGAGCAACATCTCCACAGGCCTTGTTTACTATAGGGAGTGTACCTACCCCCAGATGGGCATTGATCTCTAACACACTGTGACTCAGTTTGGGGGAAAAAAAAAGGCAAAGAAACCATGAGACTTATAGGACATTTCCACCCCTTAAACTCCTATTGGACAAGGACTGATATGGGTAAGTGAGCAAGGCCAATGGGAAAAAACCTCATCTTTCCAGACCCCACGTTGGTATGCCCCCATCTTTAAGGGATTAAAAACCCTATAAGACAATAGAAAGGGGGCCCTTCTTTCCCCTCCCAGCAGTTCTGGGAGCTATTTGCTTTCCTGTAATAAAGACTTTGCTTGCTTGATAACTCTGTGTTCACAAAGTTCATTCTTTGGCTGTGTGAACAAGAACCTGGATTCTGTTAACATCTTTCTGGCGTCATGATCATACTCATTAAATAGATAATTAGGCAGCTTTTAACTGGTATCTTTGGTTGTAATGGTGGTTATGAGTGTTCCATATTATTTTGCTCACTATCAGTATTTAATATGCAATAATAAAAAAATGTAAATCTTCTTCCAGTTTGTACATAATTCATTTCTCTTCATGAATTTGATTGTCAACCAGTCTCAGGGCCTATTTATTATATTCAAAATTTGTCTCTTCCTTTTAATTAATTGCAGTCTTTGAAATGATCTAAAGAATTTTTATTACACTTGCTTCTCAACATCAAAATAATTTATATTGATTTCATCACTCACCTTAACACTTTTGTTTTATATTCTTTAGTTTTTATCTGAAATTTCACTTAGTTTTTTAATAAGTAAAATTAAAGATGACAAAAGATATGACCAAATTAGAAGTTTATAATTTTTTCACTTACTTTATTGAAATATTCCCAAATGTCTTTACAACTTCCAGTTAAAATGGTATATTAGAGCTTCATTGAATATGACATCAAAAATAAAATAAAAGGCAAATCAAAACTACAATGAGGTATCAACTCATACCAGTAAGAATGGCCATCATCAATAAGTCTACAAATAACAAATGCTAGAGAGGTTGTGGAGAAGAGAACCTCCCTACACTGTAGGTGGGAATATAAATGGATACAACTACTAGGGAAAACAGCATGGAGGTACCTCAGAAAACTAAATATAGAACTACCATATGATCTAGCAATCCTACTCATGGGCATTATATCCTGATGAATCTATGATTCAAAAAGATAAATGTACCCATATATTTATAGTAGCACTATTCACAATAGCCAAGACATGGAAACAACCTAAACATCCATTGTCCATCCACAGATGAATGGATTCAGAAGATGTGGTACATATATACAATGGAATACTGCTCAGCCATAAAAAAGAACAAAATAATACCATCTGCAGCAACCTGGATGCAACTGAGCTTTTCATACTAAGTGAAATAAGTCAGAAAGACAAATACCATGATATCACTTATATGTTGAATCTAAAATATGGCAAAAATGAATCTACCTACAAAACAGACACAGAAAACAGACATAGAGAAAAGACTTGTGGTTTTCAAGAGGGAGGGAGACAGGAGTGGCATGGACTAGGAGTTTGGGTTAGTAGATGAAAACCATTACATTTGAAATGGATAAGCATGAGGTCCCACTGTACAGCACAGTACCCTGAATCCAGTCTCTTGGGATACACCATGATGAAAGATAATATAAGAAAGGGAATGTATAAATATTATGACTGGGTCACCTTGTTATACAGCAGAAATTGACATAATATTGTAAATCAACTATACCAATAAAAAAATAGATATGAAAATAAACACAAATGACTCATAAATATTTAACTTGTCTGGTGGAAATATGGGCATGTTCAAGGGTATCTTAGTCATGATGAATATACCATCATGTTTTAGAAAAAGCACTTAGAACATTGGTGAGTAAGTAAAGCATGAGATCAGTTAAGAGGGATTCTGTACCTTATGTTTTAAATTAAAATATTTAAGATATTCATGTCTTAAAAAAATATATTCATGTATTTTTTACAGTTAAGACTGATTTCAGTCTATTTTTTATATTTTTTTAGGGCCGCAGGTACAGCATATGGAAGTTCCCTGGACAGGGGTTGAATCAGAGCTATAGCTGCCGGCTACGCCTCAGCCTCAGAAAAGCCAGATCCAAGCTGTCTGCATCCTACACCACAGCTCAGGGCAATACTGGATCCTTAACCCACTGAGCAAGGCCAGGGATCAAACCCACATCCTCATGGACACTAGGCGGGTTCGTTTCTGCTGAGCAACTCTGGGAACTCCCTCATTCTATTTTAATACGTTTCAAGTAAAAAATATCTAAAGTACATAAAAAACAAAATAAAAGTATTATATATCTATAATTATACACTATACATTATGGAGAAATTTCCACAGATTGGCTTCTGGTGCTACATATTTCAAACCTGGTTTCTCCACGATTATCCACATACTTCAGGACTGGCACTATAGAACATTCTTATACTGTGACCTCTGGCCCTGAAATATTTTGCTAGCTACTTAACTTTCCCTTAGCTACATCCCCAAAATGCCATGGGCCATCCCAACCTCACCCAACCAGAGAGGAACAGTGATGGAGAGAAGTTGGAGTAGAAAGAACCATCAGTCTTAACCAAATATGAATAAAACACCTTATTTTTGTAAGCATAACCATGTGAGTAGATATCTATCCACCTCCCCCAAACCAAGGTCTTGGGGTCTTAGAAGGAGTCTATAGAAATGAAGATACACTTTGTAAAATCAGCTTGGGAGGCTGGACCAGGGTTGTTGGTGGGGGTAAGGAAGAGGTGTCAGTAAAGAGGATGGAAGAATCAGAGTCTGAACAAAGGGCAAAGGATTTCATGGTAAATCCACTTCAGATTACTTTATCTATCCTTCATGGCAACCTTAAGAAGTAAGTGCTATCATTACCTCTAGACAAGGAAACTCAGGATGGTTAAGTGACTTGCCCATGGTCACATAGCTAGCAAGGACTGGAATCAAGATTTAACCTCAAGTGGCTGAGTGTGGAGCCCAAAGCATGTAACTGGGTCCTTACCATAGCCCAGGAGTTATGCTGAGTATTTTACAGTCACTAGTTTACCCTCAAAACAAAATCACATAATGTTATTACCCCCATTTGGCAGACAGGGATAATCAAGGACCAAAGAGATTTTTATTTGCCTAAGGTCATTCAGTTGTAAGGAGTGAGGTTGGATTCAAATACAGATCCTTCTATGGAGTCCAAACACTTAACTACTTCAGGACAAACCTCCAATTCCCCAAACATCATGGCTCTTATATGGATATATTACAAAGTAAACTGAAAACTCAACTTCAAAATATATTAAAAGAATTTCTCCATGTGCAGAGAGCTCCCAGATCTCTTGTAAAGGATAAGCACACACTCTTTTTATCTGTTAGGTCTACTTTGATGAAAGCTGACATTGACATTAAAAGCAGCATGAATTTTTACACAGGGAATGGCATGACAAAACAAACAAACAAACAAACAAAAAACTTTTAGAAAAAGAATAAAGAAGGTTTGGACCAGGAGAAAAAAAAGAAACTAAATTAGAGCATTGTTGACATGGCAGAGGAGAGTAGCATTTGGAATCGAAAGGAAAGACAAACTTTGAAGAGAGAAGTTGGTAAAAGATGATATAAAAGACAGAAAAGAGTTAAAAGGGACAGAAACTGGAGTTTTGAGGTAGAAGGTGATCAGTACAGATTAGGAAATAAATTAGCATGAAGTTTTTGGAATTGCCTGAAATTTGGAGACTATTTGGTCCAACCTCTTTGTTCTATAACAGAGGATGCTGAGACCTAGAAGGTGGTGTGATTTATTCAAAGTTACCAAGTGATAGGAGGCAGCGCCAGCTCTTGAGCTATAGTGTTGTCCAGCTAACGCTAAAACTTTTCAGGGAAGTCATCTTATTGGCACTCAGGAAATAGGGACCTGGAATGCAGGCAAGAGACAGGGAATACGATGTACAGTAAGGAATTATCTGAAAAGATGTTGGTTGAAACGCTGCAATTGAATGAACCACAGCTGGCAGTTTACAGAAAGGTGAAGAGATGTACTCAGATACACTGTGTAAAATCAGCTTGGGAGGCTGGACCAGGGTTGTTGGTGGAGGTAAGGAAGAGGTGTCAGTAAAGAGGTTAGAAGAGTCAGAGTCTGAACAAAGGGCAAATTCAAACAGTAGAGAGAGCTGGAAGGCAAACCAAAGGGAAGAGAAAATTAAAGAAACTCTGAGTGGTTCAAGGAAGCAAATACCTAGGAAGAGTTAAGGATGGGGACTGAGAAATGACCATTTCCATTTTTCAAGAAGTGATCAGAGCTGCTGTAATTATGTCAGGTGTTTAAGAGTTGAGAATAAAGAGATTTGAAAATTCTTGTGCTAGAAGTTACATCAGGGATGTTCATGAAAGCTTGCATACATGCATGCATTCATGCATGCATCTATCTATCTATCTATCTATCTATCTATCTATCTATCTATCTATCTATCTATCATCTTTTTAGGGCCACACCTGCTGTATATGGAAGTTCCTATAAGGGAAGAATCAGAGCATTAACTGCCACCCTACACCACAGCTCATGGCAACACCAGATCATTAACCCACTGAGCGAGGCCAGGGATCAAACCCAAGTCCTCATGGATACCAGCTGGGTTCATTACCACTGAGCCACAATGGAAACTCCCATGCAGGCTTTTAAATTACTTCCTACTCTTTAAGTTTACCATACTTTAAGGGGCACACAGAGGGGTGTAGGAAATATTTTCAATACACATGCTAAATATAAGGCTATCAGTGAGAAGACTGCAAGCTTAGGGTCTTTGAGGGAGAGGACTATTCATGTTTATATTTTCTGTACCCAGCACAGAACCTAGTACAGACTGGGTGTCCAGTGAATAGCAAATAAATGAAACATACCTGGTAAGCAACAGAGTGGTTAGTAATAAAATTTTTGGTTTCTTGGTTTGCTGTCTCCTGCACTTCATGTGGCTTCCTAGGATGATTGTCTAAGTTGAAATTGGTATTTGAGTATTCTATGCACAGAGTACCAGAAAATATTGTGGGGTTTGGGGATGAAAATAATGTTAAACCACATAATGAAACATAAGACCCCAACCTTTCCTCTACGCAGTAGCTATTCAGTTTATACGGCCAACTGCTAAATTCCTGGAGCGAACCTTGACTGACAATCAGGTTAATTCCATCTTCTTTGCCATAGGACAGGTGCTTAGGGCAGGTGGGTGCAAGACATTTGCCTGGCCGTAGACATTATTTCAAGAACTATGGGGACAGGCACAACCTCTGTCATAGAAATTCTTACTTTTCTTAAATTGGGTGAATATCAGAACAAAAATTAGTAAATTTTTTGGGAATTCTGACATTTCTCTCTTCCCCTTTTGGGATTGTCATTGATGTCATAAAGCAAAAAGCACAAATTGTCTGTTTGATACTTCCTTTTGTGGTTTCATTTTCCCAAAGCTTGAGCCAGCAAACCATAGTCTGGAGGAGTGGCGAGTAAAGAAAGTGATCCTTCTAGACTGGGGAAGGAATGGAGGTCTGTGAGGTGCAGGGGACTGTCCTTTGTTCCCTGCCAGAGTCCTTCTAAGGAATAGTTGCACAATACACTCAGAGAGGCCTGTTTTGAGCGACCAGAACTTCCCCAAAATATCCTTGCCAAGGGTGACATCACAAGATCAGCATGACCAGTCCTGTTGGGTCCATTTAGACTATAACTCTCGGTGTCACATCTGTGACCAGTGTAGAGAAATGAGCAGCACTGACCTAAAGAACTTTCTGATGTGCTATAAAATAAAACATATACATATGTTTACATAAAACTCTAGCACCTCTCCGCACCTTTGCAAAGGGGAGCCTAGTAATGACTGAAGCTCAATTATCTTTCACCCTTGTCAAGATGAGTCTTTAAAGAAAATAAAGAAATTGGAGTTCCCATCGTGGCTCAGTGGTTGACGAATCCGACTAGGAACCATGAGGTTGCGGGTTTGATCCCTGGCCTTGCTCAGTGGGTTGAGGATCTGGCGTTGCCGTGAGCTGTGGTGTAGGTTGCAAGACGTGGCTGGGATCCCACGTTGCTGTGGCTTTGGCGTAGGCAGGCAGCTACAGCTCTGATTGGACCCCTAGCCTGGAAACCTCCATATGCTGTGGGAGTGGCCCTAGAAATGGCAAAAAGACAAAAAAAAAAAAAGAAAGAAAGAAAGAAAAATAAAAAATAAATAAAGAAAAATTAAAAAAAATTATTTTGGCCACACCCATGGCATATGGAAGTTCCCAGGGCAGGGACTGAATCCAAGCCACAGCTATGACAATGCTGGATCCTTTAACCCATTGTACCAGGCCAGGGATAAAACCTGCGCTTCCACAGTGATCTGAGCTGCTGCAGTCGGATTCTTAACCTACTGTACCACAGCAGGAATTCCAAGAAATACATTTTTTAAAGGTTTTTTTCACTTGAGTTTGTAAACTAAGAATCATACTCTCTTTAGCTGTCTTCTATAATTACGGTAAAAACGCTAACACCTAACTGAACATTAGAGGTGCTCAGCAAATGTATGATGGATGGATGGCATTTTAAAACTAGATTTGAAAGCTACTGCTCTCACCAATGCTGTCACAATCCCTATTGAGTAGCTTTGAGAATAATGAACAATGATCTGAGATTGCCCAATAATAGCTCTGTCCGAGTCAAGCCTAGGTGAGTTATCCTTTCACTTGTACTACATATTATGAAAGTACAGAAACTTGGTGTTACCCTGCATCTGGGCCACTGAGGCCAAACAAAACTGAATAGAAAAGAAAACAAGAGAACTCCAAGTTGCTTAATGATTTGAGTCAGAACTGTCTGCTCTGGTATCCAAGTACAACACAAGTGCAGGTGCAGGCACAGGAAGCGAAGTCACAAAAAGAGCACACGTGATCTTGCAAGTCACAGAATGTATTCACTGTGTAGGAGTGCTAACCAAGTGATTGAGTGGCTCCTGTGTGTTTTAGAAACTGTGACTTATTTTCCCCTACGCAGGGCTATGCTTTTGAAAAATTCTATAAATTAGGTACTGATCTAGTAACAACTTTGGTCTATCAGTTGACTCTCTACATTTGGCAGTACGACTGTACAATAAATTCATTGTGAACTCTTAAAGGAGCTTTAACAGTCTGAAGTGCTTTGTAATAAATAGGGCATGGAAGTTTAAATTCCGCTTTGGGAATTTCCCCAAGAAGTGAGTCTATTGCAGAGCTGAAGCTTTCCTAATTGATAAATGCCAACTGACCTGTGTTCAATGTGAAGTGGTAAGAATTCAGCTTACCCCCTCATTTACTGAATTATATTTGGAGGTTGATTAATAGCTACAGAGTTTAGATACAATTCTTAAGAGGCTGTATTCAATAACTGCCCGCGAGGTAATATTCTTCTTGGCACAAGAATGGACATATTCTGTGTGTTTTCATAACAGTATATTGGAAAAAACATTTGAAGGATGTACATTATGTTAAAAAAATTACCTCAAAACTTACAGTTTCCTCTATACACGATGAAGAGTACCATGCAAAATTGACCCCAAGACAGATTTCTCTAGATGATGGATGAAGTGTACAGTCACTCCATCATGACAGAAAGAAATTCTTTGAAAATACTGTGTGCAACTCTATAACAATCTTGGAGTGCTTGATATGTCTAAAAAGAATTGAAATTGCAAAGCAAGCATAGCTGTTGTAGAGTGTTAAGGACAGATTTCCATTGCTCTGGGTCCATGGGGAATATCTGAAGAAACCATGTCTGCCTTCCATTGGGATGTAACATTTTTAAATCTTTGTCCATACAAGTCTATTCTGCTATTTGCCTCTAAACCACCTTGTACAGGTCTTATTCATTACCTATAAAGTTCAAATGAAAGAGGTGACAGAACAAAAGGGCAGTGACAGGAAATACTGCATTATAGCAGAACTTGTTCTAATGGAACTTTCAGCAGGAATGCCCAGTCAATGTGATTGCAGAGTGGACCTCAGAATTGTTAGTGGAAGGAGGTGTGAAGAGAAAGAAGAGGCTGGACAAATAAATGTATTTTCCTGTTTTTAGCTTTGTTTACAAAAGTGATCAATGGCCAAGGGGGACTTAAGGTCACATTGCCTCTATTTTCTTCTGTGTCACCTTCTCTCCCTCTTTCCATGGTAATGGGGAAAAGCTTTAACTCACCCAGAATGCTGTAAAAGTCTCCAAATAGGGTAGTCATCTTGGTGGAATGGCAACAGTTCTCAGTTTGGGAAGTTTCTTCTGCTGCAACCTGACTGAGAGGTCACTGACCCTAAACAGTTAGGGGCCTCATATAGGTCACCCCAGTCCATCTTTCCTTCTACTCTTATTTACTAGAATCATCCTTTTCAAAAGCACTTTAGGGGCTGTCACTTCCCTTTGAGGAGGTAAATGAGGGGACATGACTCTCAGTTGACCCTCAGGCTGCACCCAGGCCAGAAGCTGCTCACCCCCACCTCTGTCCTTGGAATGTAAGCACTGCCTAAGTTCCCACAGTGGGAGCTGTTTCAAGGACGTAGCCTTAAGAGAGTAAGGTGGTGTGGAGACCATGTGTATGGTGTACATGCCCAAACCTAGTGAGGCCTCTTTAGAAAGTTTTAAGATTTGGCCATGGGTGCAGAAATCTACTCATGTAGATTTCTTATGTAAAAACTGCCTCCTACCAATCTGGAAGGGCTGCCTTGCTCTTTGGTCTCTCCCTGCCCTCCAGCTGGTTTCGGATTACACACAGGAAGCTCCCGAGGTTGTGACCCAACAATCACCCTAATTATTGTTCACTTTATTCTTCAAAGCAATATATTCACATATGACAATTATACAACATAGCAAAAGATAGTCCTTCATTACTAATAACGTCCTAGCAGAGAGAGGATGACAGGCTTCAAGGGCATCTTGAAGCCTTATTTTGTCAAGTACCTGGATTGGCCTCAAGTCCAAGAAGAAAGAGTTCTGTAATATAAGTGCTCTTATGCCACTGAATTCTCCTAAAGTCATTCCATTATTATTATTATTATTATTTAATCCTACATTTCCTTACCTACTGATTGGCCAATGCTTGGCAGCTGGCTTGGGCAATTTTCTGAACCAAATTTCATCTGAGACATTTTAATTTGCATTTCAAATTTCCAAGACATTGCAGTGAACTGCAGGGATACAAGAAGGCAGTAGAACATGTTGAATCTTTTCAGAAGGATTTTATTCAAAGGATTATTCAAAGGTTTGAAGAAAAAACATTTTGATATTAGAGACTGATAAGGAGAAGTAGAAGAAACTTTACTACAAGCAAATTTGCAGTTTCCTTTGCTGGGCTTGCAGAACAGACATGAAGAATGACTTTTGTGAGGATGTATATAAAGACAATGAACCTCAAAATTAGATGTGCACAGACTGTCTTTCAAGGCCTTACTTTCTTGCACTGATCTAAGTAAGGGTAATAAAAGTTAAATGTCAGAATGACTAAAATTGTTTCACGTCCAGGTTGACTCTTTATTTATAGGGACTGAGAGAGGAATTAACCAAATAGACTCCCACAGCAGGCAGCCTCAAGTACTGTACTGTGACAAAGCCAATGAACTATGGCCTCAAAGTCCTTTACTGCTTTATTAGCCTTGGGTTATTCTGTAGGATTAATCTGTGGAAGGTGTTGATCAAAAGTTTGAACACATGGGGAAATTTTCAGAGGTACAAGAAAAGAGGACAAAAATCTTCAGGTGAATTAATTCATTGTTCATCTAAATGATAATTTTTAGCTCATTAAATTGATTTAACATTAAAATTTCCTGGTAGTATCTTACTGTATGAAGCAAGACTGTTTCAAGAAAAATGAGGTTCAAATATCAGGTAAAGAATATTGATTATAGGAATATAAATTTTCTATTTTTTCAGTCACTTGAAATATCATTTAATTGCAAAATAAAGGCATATGTATGATGAAACAGAATATAAAAGTATCCTATATGTTTATATTGAATCATATTTTAAAGACTTTCTGTTAATATAGTGGACCATTTTGTAGTTTGCCTACAGATCCTTCTAAAGTAGATTCTTTGGTTATTTGTGTGTAATGTCAGCGCTTTTTCTTTCTTTTTTTTTCCTGTCTTTTGTCTTTTTAGGGCCACACCCCGGCATATGGAGGTTCCCAGGCTAGGGATGGAATCAGAGCTGTAGCTGCCAGCCTACAACGTGGGATCTGAGCTGCGTCTGTGACGTATACCACAGGTGATGACAATGCTGCATCTTTAACCCACTGATCGAACCCACAACCTCACAGACACTAGTCAGGTTCGTTACCCTCTGAGCCATGATGGGAACTCCGTGAGTGCTTTTTCATGTGGACAGATCTCACAGAGAGATGATGACTAAGAGTGAGTGAGGTGATGCTAAAGACCAGCACTGGGCCTGGTACATACAGAAAACTTGGTTAAGCTTAGTCGCTGCTGCTGCCACTACTGTTGTTGTTATCACCATCATCATTATCATTACAAAGTCCAAAAAACTATTTCCAGCACAGGTTTTGACATCTTAGTTTTGGTCATTCCCCACTCTCCACTAGGGGAAAATTTTCTCCCTGAGACCACCCGTTCACTTCATGTAATTGTCTTAAATGAAGAAAATGGGAGTAAACAGGATATTTTTCTCATATGACAAATGGGTGAGGTAGTTCTACTCCAAACTTGGAAAGATCCAAGGATGAGTTCTCTTAAGCCTTCATGGAAGAAAGAGAATTTCCCCTCGTATTATGTCCACAAAATTAAAATCAAGTAAACACGTGTGATTTTTGCCTGAAAACATGCATACCTTAATGTTGAAATATTTAGATATGTACACTAGATTCTTTCCAGTTGTGGATATTGATGAAGTAAATGGAGTTGCTCTTAGAACTTTTCTCCTTAGAAATGATTTAGATATAATATTGAATTCCAAAACTATCCCTACTCCTTTCAGCATATGGAAGTTCCCAGGCTAGTGGTCAAATCGGAGCTACAGCTGCTGGCCTACACCACAGCCTCAGTGACACCAGATCTGAGCCACATCTGCAACCTACACCACAGCTCACGGCAATGACAGATCCTTAACCCACTGAGTGAGGTGAGGGATCGAATCCATGTCTTCATGGATACTTGTCAGATTCATTTCTGCTGTGCCACAATAAGAACTCCGTATCTCTGCTCTTTTTAAAAAAATCTAAGACATTAAATTGTTTTGATAATTGCTATTTTTAATGAAAAATTTAAATTTTAGGTAATGGCAAATGCTTTGTATTGAAAACTCTACTTTTTACCTTTGAGATAGGTATAAAGGAACATGAATGCTTCCTCACCAGTGCCGAATTTCTACAAGTTCCCTGGTTTCCAGAGCACTTATGAAAAGGTACCATTTTGGTTTTCTGCATGGCCAGTGGAAAATGAGGGAGGTTTTTGGCTATAATCCAGTTAATTAACTTGTAAGGGCAACCAAATATGCATGCCAAAAGCCAGAGAAATCATTGAATTATTCTTAGAACTGTCTGAATTCAGTAAGAAATAGTTAATTTTCTCCTGCCCTTTATGTTAGTTTTATCAGGCAGAGAAAGAGAATTGGGCCACTGATCTTACTTAGTAGTCAGTAAATGACAGACAAATCCTAGCCCTGGGAGTAAATTCACTTTCATTTCCCAAATCTGATACTAGGGTGATACGGCTTCTTTCCCACCGTATTGCAAGAAAACACCTTTGGGAATTACTTTATCCAAGTTCACAATAGAACACATCATTCATCATGAGCAACACCTTTTAAAAAGCCAAAGATTCTCAGAATTCCTCTATAAAATTATTCTAAGAATTTTTATATTTGACCTTCAAAATATGCTTTCAGGAACCCAAATTCTAGGCCAGTACTAAATCCCCATGATTTGATTCCCATTAACTCCCCAGGAGAATACAATCTGAGCTTCTTTGAATTGTTTAGCGGAAAATAATTGGCATGGTGTTTGCTTCTTATGGCTTAGACTTCCCATTGGCAAGTGCGATGTGTAATGATATGAGTTACTGCCCACAAAGGTATGCTCTGAGAAAATATGCAAGTTTAAAACAAACACCGAGTGTTAAAGAACTTTATTTATGCTTCATAATTAGTCATCTGAGAGAAAATCAGTCCTTAAATGTGACTATTAGAGGAGAAGAATGAAAGGTTTACCTGAAACTATACCTGGGGCTCTAAACTGCAACCTCCCAAAATCTGCTCTTCAAAAAACTCTGGTCAGCTTTTCAATTCATAGGACAACACATTCAAACTATGAAGCTGCCGACTGGGCAAGCCAAGGTCATATGAAACATGTAAGGAAAATATCCTTAAATCTTATTTTTGGCCGCAATAAGTTATTATTATTTTTGCTCTCAGTTTTAAGGAGACTATATTTTTTCCCCACCAAAAATCAGTATGATATATTTAAAATTAGAATTCTGAGTTTAAGACAAAATGTTAGTGACCAATCAAAAATGGCAAACTTCCACTTAAATCTGAAGGAAGTATTCTATCATCATTCTACATAAAACTCACTTTTCCACCTGATATTGTCTTATGTTCAAGACTTCTTTTGCTTGTCCCTCACTTGGATCCAAATATGACATATAGAATTATTACAAATCTATATTATTCTGAAATGAGCAATTTCACTTATTCCACTATGGACACCATAATGTCCCTAACAGAACTGAATTTCAACTGAAATTTGAAAATAGGCAAAAAAGATGATCTGAGGTCCATTCAGTGCAGCACTAGGCTTGATGTTTGATTGACAGTGGTGTATGTTACCACTCTGTAGGAGCAAAGGTTCTATGAATAGCTTCTTTCTGGTGGAACAGATAACCACAAAAATTAATCATCTTGTAAGATATTAACCAGTTTGGTATCTAATCTAGCAATTTTATCCTAACACTTCATGTTAAAATTTCAGATAGATATTTCTTTAATGTTCTTTGAGTCAATTAAAACATCCATTTATTAATGAATTAAATATATTTGATATATATTCATTTATATTTGCCTGATAGTCATAATTTTAAACTGACATTTATATTTAACATGCCATAAACTGTACATTTAAAATAATAATACCCATAAATAATGAAGCTATCAATGAACAAACTTAACATTACAAAATTATGGAATTTTACAACTAAGAGCTCTCAGAGTCCTCAAATTCATTTCTCCTAATTTTAGTTGACACTCTTAAGACAGGATAACTGGGAAAGAAATCCTAGATATCTATCTCCCTCTCCCCCTATCTTCACATCAAATGAATCTCTAAATTCTGGGGGTCTACTCCATAATACTTTTTTTTTTTTGTCTTTTTAGGTCTGCACTCATGGCATATGGAAGTTCCCAGGCTAGAGGTCTAATTGGAGCTGTTGCTGCAGACCTACACCACAGCCACAGCAACACCAGATCCAAGCCACATCTGCAACCTACCCCACAGATCACGGCAACGCTGGATCCATAACCCACTAAGCAAGGCCAGGGATCAAATGCACAACCTCATAGTTCCTAGTTGGATTTGTTTCCACTGCGCCATGACAGGAATTCCTATAATACTTCTTAAACGACATTTCACTGAAGCCATTCAAGCCCAAACTATCATCACTGTTTTGCATTACCAAAATAGTCTCTAGCTATCTAATCTCCTCATTTCCATTTTTATCTCCTTTTATCTATCCTGTATAGAGAAGCCAGAGTGCTATTTTAAAAATATTTACCTGGTGATGACACTTGCTGTATAAAACACTTTAGTGCCTTTCCAATGGCACATAACATAAAATCAAAATAGTCTTAACTATGTTACCTGTGAGTGTGTTGTACATGGCCTTTATTATGTTGACATTGGTTCTATCGGTACCTACTTCCTTGTGAGTTTTTACAATAAATGATGTTCAGTTTTGTCAATTTTTTTTTCTGCATCTACTGATATAATTGTAGGATTTTTTATCCTTTGTTTTGTTAGTGTGGTATATCACATTGATTGATTTGTGGATATTAAACCATCCTTGCATCCCTGAATATCACAGTTGATCATGGTATATAACCCATTCAATATATAGTTGATTTTGGTTTGCTAATATTTTGTTGAGGATTTTTGCACCTATCTTCATCAGGGATATTGGCCTGTAATTTTCTTTTTTTTTTGTATTGTCTTTGTTTGGTTTTAGTATTGGGGTAATGCTGTCCTTATAGAATGAATCTGGAGGCTGTCTTTAAAATTCTTTTACCTTTACCTTTTGCCATTTTAATGATGATATGTTTTGGTATAGGTCTCTGGATTTGTTTTGTTTGGGAATCTCTGTGTTTCCTGGCCCTGGATATCTGTTTCCTTCCCCATGTTAGAGAAGTTTCCAGCTTTTATTTTGTCAAATAATTCTTTTGCTCCTTCTGTCTTTTCTTTTTGTGGTCCTCATCATGCAAATGTTAGCACATCTGAGGTTGTCTCTGATGTCCCTTAAACCATCCTCATTTTTTTAGGACCATACCTGTGGCACATGGAAGTTCCAGGCTAGGGATCTAATAAGAGACACAGCTGCTGGCCTCAGCCACAGCAGCACCCAGATCTGAGTCTCATCTGTGACCTATATCTGAACTTATAGCAACACTGAATCCTTAAGCCAGTGAGTGAGGCAAGGGATCAAACCACCATCCTCACAGATACTATGTCAGGTTCTTAATTCACTGAGCCACAACAGGAATTCCTATCCTCATTTTTTAAAATATTTTTTTCTTTTTTGCTATTCTGATTGGGTGATTTCTACTCTGCTCTCTTCCGGATCACTGATCCATTTTTCTTATCATATAATCTGCTGCTGATGACCTCTAGTATATTTTTCATTTTGGTTATTGTGTTATTCAGCTCTGATTAGTTTTTTCTTACATTTTTTTAACTCTTTGTAGAAGGTTTCAGTGTGTCTTACATTCTTCTCTTGAGTTCAGTAAGCATATTTATGACCATTACCTTAAACTCTTTATCAAGTAAATTACATATCTCCATTTCATTAGGGTTTTTCCTGAAATTTTATCTTATTCTATCATTTGGAATATACTCCTCTATTTCTTCATTTTGTTTGATTTTCACTATTTGCTTCTATGAATTAAATGAAACAGCTGCTACCCATCATTGTGAAGGCATGGCCTGTGTAGGAGCTTCCCTGTTTAGGCTGCATGGGCCAGATGACTTTGGCAGACTGACTGCAGCAGGTATGGGCCAAAGGAAGTCCTAGGAGGTGCCACATTGGGGCCATCCTGGTGGAATGGCTGAAGCTGGAGAGAGTATGGGCTAGGGTGTGTCCTGGGGTGTGCTGTACCAGGGCTGCTTTGGTGGGATGCTGGAGTGGGCATGGTCTAAGGGGTTTGGGATACACTGTGTGGGAGCCAGCTTGGTGGGACAGCTTGAACCAAAGTGGATATAGGTGTGGGGCCTGGGGCATACTGCACCAAAGTCACCAAGGGGGGATGACAGGAGCTGGTGTGGGCCAGGGCCTGTGGGGAACTTTGGTAGGCCAGCTCTATCACTTGGACTGTGTTTCTATACCTGCTCTGCCAAGGTGAAGAGAGAGTACAAAAACTGATGCTGGTCAGCATGTTCAACCCTGGAGACTGTTCCAGCCGTTCCCAGCACATTCAGCAGACCCTCTAAGGTTGGTAAATGGATTTCCTTCATGCATGGTCTTGGTACCCCATATTTTTCATTTAAATTTTTATTTAAAATTTTATGGTACACCCACAGCATATGGAAATTCCCAGGCCAGGTACTGAATCTAAGCCACAGCTGTGACTTATGCTGCAGCTGTGGCAAGGCTATATTTTTAACCCCCTGTGCCAGGCCAGGGATTGAACCCAAGGTTACTGCAGTCAGATTCTTAACCCACTGTGCTATGGTGAGAGCTCTTCTAGGTGCCCTTTAAATTGCTGTTTTTCTTTGTGCCCAGGATTGTTGAGTATGCATGTGGCCCTTCACTGATATTCTTCCCTACTGCATGTTGCCACGTGATGGGGGTGGGGTTCTATCGATGACAGGTGCCATTTCTCCTACTGGTGTGCATGGGGCTCCTATATTATTTGTTTTGCAGAAGCTGTTCAAACAGCACTTGGTTCGCCTTTAGGAGGAACTGCTGTACATGTAGGTACAGATTCAGTGTGTCTGTGGGGGGAGGTGAGCTCAGGACCTTCTTCCATCATCATCCTGGGCTGAAGCCTCTCTGATTTACATAGTTTCTGAAAATCTTTTCGCAGCCAAGATGATCAAACAAGTGCAGCCAAAATAATTTCTTTTAAAAACCATCCTTAATTCTAAAAACAAACAAACAACAATCAAGCATTAAACCTGTTTTCCGCAGATACAAGTAGAAGAGTCTCTTTTGCAGAAATCCTTTTGAGGAAATTAATGTTAAAACAAATATTAAACAAGCAAAAGTCCCCTTTCCAGATCATAAGTGAATGCTATCCTAAATCATTTCACTTTGGGTTTATTTATTTACTTTTTGCATGAATCCTTGGGTTTGCTGCTGTCCTTTCCCATATGGTGGTATTCAAAAGGCTGCCATGACTCAATAAATGCCAACTAGTTGATGCTAGAAATCTGGTTCCTCTTTGGAAATTATCTTGCTAGCATCCACACTTAAAGCAAAATGCTAAACTTTCATATGTGCATGGTTGGCATGGAAATTCTGTGATACACAACAAGAATGAAACACTGTTTTCACTAAATTTTAAGTGGAACATAAAACTGTTTTGAAAATGTTGCGGCAAAGTCTCTAGCCCATTTCTTGAGAGGAAACAATGGTTATGCCCCGGAAGGCCAGGGTTTTTTGTTTGTTTGCTTGTTTTATGGTAGTGCATGAAGGGTGGAAGTTTTACTTAGATGTTTCTGTGCTTAAGGTTTGATACACTGGGGCAACAGCCCAGGGTTATGTATTCTTTGCTAGACAAGGGAAGCTGCTAAAGAAAGCAGGCAGACACATTAGGTGGGAGGAAGTAAGGAAGGCAAGAAGTTGGTGTTAACAAAAAAACATTAGGGACTGAAGTCCATGCAATTGGCATGTAAAGCCCTGTCTGCAAAGCTTCCTCCATTTCTCTCACCCTTCTTAGATCGGGTGCCACCCTTCTGAGACATCCTCTTTGGAGATCTCATTTTCTTCTAAGTTTGACATTATTGATCATTCTTTTTTGTTGGGTTTTTTTTGGGGAGGGGTTAGTGGGGTGGCTGCCCTCATGGCCTGTGGAAGTTCATGGGCCAGGGTTTGAACAATGCCAGGTCCTTAAACATTAGGCTACCAGGGAAGTCCTGATCATTCTTTTAAATCAAATTTAACCTATAAATATTTCAGAGGTGAAAGAGTGAAGTAGGTATAGTGTGAATTTCCCTGTTCTGTCCTGGAAGCCCATTTCCCAACTCAGAGTTTGTCCTGACACACAGACTTTAAGTTTTCCTTCACAATCTATCCTGAAACTGTCTTATGATTGCCTTTAACCTGAGTTGACCCAGTTTTGTTTTTTTCAGCCTATTGTTTTTATTCCTAGTCAGGATGCATAATGCCACCAACCTGTCACTGCCTTTTTGTGTGAGGTGAGATCTGGTACGTCTGTTTTGATGTATTGACTTTTCTTTCCTCTCCAATAGCATACTTGTAGTTCTATTACAATGCACAGCAGACTATCACACTGAGCAGATCCTTGGGGTATCATTATACATTAAATTTGACTGTTTTCTCTTGCAATACTAGCTTTTTGCACATATAGTATTTCAACAATCCTCTTGACACCCAAACTAGGGTATTCATTTGTAGATAATAACCATGACTTCTTTTTTCTTCCTTTTTGTGATTTGGGATCTGGAGTAAATTTGGAAGATATGTATAAGTTAGTGTTTCATAGATGACACCAGTGAATATGGTATCATCTCTATTCTTTTAACCATTTTCATTAATTTCATGAACAGATATTATATTCACAAGTTTCAAAATCGGAATGCTATAAGAAGATTTATATAGAGGAATCTCCTATTCTCAGCTCACATAATTCTCTGGTGCTAATTACTTTTCATTAGTTTATCATATGTCCTTCTAGCACTTATACACATATATATTCTTATTTTCCTTCATTGCTATATAAGATAGTCTACCTACTCTTTTCACTTTCTCTACCTTAGAAATCGTTCCATATCAGTAAAAAGAAAGCGACCATATTTTCTCTTCTCTGCCATTCCCTCCCCACTCCTCTCTTCCTCTCCTCACTTCTCCTTTCCCAATTAGGAAATTCTAAAGTTTCTTATCTTACATTTAAAATTCATTTGGAAGAATGTGTATGTGTGTGTGTGTGTGTGTGTGTGTGTGTGTGTGTGTGTATGATTGAGTCACTTTGCTGTACAGCAGAAATTGGCACAATGTTGTAAATCGATTACACTTTAATAAAAAATTTCATTTGGGATTTATCCCATAGAATTCTTATGAATAAATGATATAACTTTCTCTCTTTTTTGGTTCCAATACCATGTCTGCCTTTACCTCATTAATTTTTAAAAACTGAGGTAGGGCTGACATACAACAGTATATTAGCTACAGGTGTACAACATAATGATTCAATATAGGCACACATTGCAAAATGACAGCCATAGTAAGTCTAGTTAATATTTGTCACCTTGCGTAGTTACAATGGTTTTTTTTCTTGTGATGAGAACTTTTAAGATTTCATTTTAAAGTCTACTCTTTTAATTCAAGATACTACTGTTGACATATCATAAACACCTGTATGTGTTTGAGTATATTGCTGTGTTTTTCCATTTTGTATCATTGATCTGCCCATCTGTTCCTGCCTTAGAATCAGAGTATTTATTGGAACATTACACTTTGTTTTAATAACAAGGGGGAGGGAGTGGGATGGACTGAGAGTTTGGGGTTAATAGAGGCAAATTATTGCATCCGGAGTGGAGAGGCAATGAGATCCTGCTGTATAGCACAGGGAACTATATCTACTCACTTGTGATGGAACATGATGGAGGATAATGTGAGTCACTTTGCTGTACAGTAGAAATTGACAGAACACTGTAAATCAACTATAATGGAAAAAAATCATATAAAATAATCTATTCCCCAATTCACTTATTTTTCGTTTTCCTATATATTTTTACTGAGTTTATTCTTACATAATAACCTCAGGATTAACTTATTTAGTCCTCAAACATTTGTAATTTAATTGAGGTTGCACTGAATTCATAAATTAATTAGGGAAAGTCACATATTTACAATATTAAAATTTCCTGCTAAAAATATATTTTTTATAATGTTTCCACTCAAATTTACCTTCTGTCCTTCAAGAGGCTTGTAAAACTTTCCTTATATAACAGAACATCTTAACTCCTAATTTATTTTTATTTGTCTGTTTTACCTTTGCTGATTTTTTGTGTACATTTAACTTTTCTGAATCAGTTTTGTGGTTCAAAACTTAAAATAAGTGAGAATAATCTAGTTGTACTTATTTATATATTTGGTCTTAGTATTTATATTATTATTTTTTCTATCTATAAAAGTTTCCCACCATGTGATGTTTGCTTTTTAAAAAAAATAGTGGTTTTAAATCTTAGGAAGTTTGTATTTTTGTTTGTTCTAGTGGTTTCTTGAGCTCCCACATGTTCAAAATCATCTGTGGTCTCCAGATTTACTTCATATTTTCGGACTGTAGTTATCTTCTCCTTTTATGTGTCCATCTCTTCCTTTAGTTATTTTACTGATGTTCTCTAGTCTTCCATGAAACTTCAAAATTTAGGACAGTTCGATTACAATGTTAGGGAATTTTCATTATCTACAATGGAAAGATGGAGCCTCTCTTTTTCAGTTTCCTTTATAGTGTCTTGAAATGATTCTGCAGTTATTACTTTTTCAAAGCATTTGAATTTATTCAATTTCTCAGACCATTAGGCAGGAGTTTCCAGTGGAGGAAGAGATGAGCCAAGGTCGCATTCTAAAACTCATTGCTGTGCTTGTAGGATGTTCTCAGTGTGTCAACTAAAATGCCTCCCAACATTGCCAGTTGTCCTCTGGAGGACAACATTGCCCTGGGTTGAAAATCGCTGTGCTAGAGTGATAAACAGTTTCTTTTCCATCTATGTAATTCCAGCTCCTCTAACAGCCAGATCCATAACAGATCCAGAAGGGCTTCTGCCACCAGCCAAGGCTTTTGCCAAACTCCTCTCTCCATAACTCAGAGATCTCCTCTTGACTATCATCAAAAGATACTAGTTTGCCTTCCAAGGTGATGAATGCACACCTATGAGATTTGTATTTTACTAGATCTTTTTTGGGGGGGGGCACTGTGGGGAGGATGTACCCACAGTGTATGGAAGTCCCTGGGCCAGGGATCAAATCCAAGCTGAAGCTATGACATATGCCATAGCTGCAGCAAGGCCAGATCCTTAATCCACTGTGCCAGGCTGGGGATTGAACCTATACCTCCACAGAGACAACACTGGATACTTAACCCATCACACCACAGTGGGAGCTCCTACTTTGCTAGATCTTTTAAAAATTTCACCTATAGCTCCCTTGGCTGTAGTCCTCACTTTTTCGTGCTCAGCCTTGCTCCTGGATCTTTGGCTGAATGAGCCTTATTCAGCTTTGAGCTCTATTTGATCTCAGCCCTGCTCTCTGCAGCTCCCTCTCCTGATGATGCTGTCTCCTTCTGGAAGTGATATTTTCTAGAGATCTTTTGAATTTGTTCACATTAGCTTCCCAGCACTCTGTTTTTCTGTCTTGAAGTTTTCTTGCATCTACCTATGGCAATACCTCCTATACATATTCTGTAGTTTTTAGATTATCTGTATTTTCTTGCTTTACAAAAAAAGCAGTTTGTGGGAATTTTTGTTCCTATTTGCCCCCTTATTTGTCTGTATAGATTTGAGTGGATGTGATGAGATTCAAAACGAAATTACTAGAACCAGAAGTCTTGAAAATGTATTTTAAATATATTTTCTTTACAGAAAAATATTTTTCTGTGGTGGATAGGGTGGATTGGCACTTGGCATTCATTTAACTTCTTTCTGGTCAATTTTCCTATACTGCTTCCCAAAACATTTAGAGGCTGGTTTGAGGTTGTGGATATCAGAAATAGCCATGTAGGATTTTATAGGCCAGAGAGGCAGAGGAATTCTGCATAACATTCTGCTTTTCTGCAAGTAAGCACACTCCTTGAGGATGGGATTTTTCTTCATCAGAGACCAGTTATCCAGTCACTTACTTTGTTATTGACAAGATGCAGTTATGGCTGTAACGGTGCTTAGCTAGATCTTCTTAAGTTTGTTTGTTTTTATTTTTGTTTTGGCCATGCCTACAGCATGCAGAAGTTCCTGAGCCAGGGATCAAACCTGTGCCACAGCAGTGACCCAAGCCACAGAAGTGATAATGCCAGATCCTTAACTTCTAAGCCATCAGGGAAATCCCAGTTTTAAGATTTTTAAACAGCTAAATCCCTTTCTCTTCATAATTGCTAGAATAGTTTTGGTTTCCTGCAATCGGACTTTTGTCTCAAACAGTTGCAGGCAACTAAACCTCAAGTACGGTAAACTAAGTTTGGTTATCTGATTTGTTTGGGTTTGCAGTAAGGACAATCCAGTTACCAGGGGAAAATGGAACATAGCAACAGCAAAATAGTTGTTTAAATTGTCCCCTGGAATAAAGACCTTTGAGGCAAGGTTTGGGCAGGCTGAGTGGCTGCTGTGATGGGCTATTATGGATGGAATACAACAAGGCTTGCGGTGACCTGATTCCTGATTTCTAGAGACTTAAGAAGTGTAAAGCTCAGGGTTTTAAATTCTTCAGTTAACAGCAGAGAACCAGAGATTTTTTATGAATGTTTTTAAAAATGCATTATCTCTTAGTGCTTCTGTACTCGAATAACGAAAATCAGATGTAGAGTCCAACCTCACAAAGTAAACTGAATTTGTAGTCTTACCTGGTTTCTTATAAAAAAAAATTAGAGTATTCTTTAGGAGAGATGGGAGCTAAAAATGAGAATGCGAACATTTAAGCAGGCTTAGATTAATTATAGCACCCAAACCCCAGCTTCATTGAAACTTGATTATCAAAAGAAGAGGGTTTGAGATGGAAATCTTCTAAAATTAGGTTTTAGGATGGCTGTTCAACTATAAATATAATAAAATTCATTAGATTAAAAAAGAGGGTCCTTCTCTTTTTTCTTAGCAATGAAATTAGAAAATATTGCTATTGAAATGGGCTTAAGGGTTTCAATGACTGTGGCGAAGACTAAATGGCAACTCTCAATCACCAGAACTAGGATAGGTAAGGTTATCACAGTAGGCAGCAGGGTAAAAGTGGTAATCAGAAAGGTATTACCTACAGAAAACTTGGGCAGTAGCTACTGATCAATAGGGATCCTCAAACTGAAATAGCAAGGCAACTGACCGAAATCTTCTATAATTCTCTAGACCTAACCAATACAGCAGCCTGAACTGAATTATCTCAGTAGAAAGGAATACTTTCCCATGTAATTTCCAGAGGTTCCTTAGTGAAGAGTACATTAAAGGAAGAGCACTGTGATAAGGCCTAATGTTATTTTGTAGATAATAATGCTGTACTTCACTAAAGGAAAATGTGACTGTTTATTTTTTTCTAATTTAATTTTATTGGAGTATAGTTGATTTACAATGTTGTATTAGTTTCAGGTATATAGCAAAGTGAATCAGTCATACATAGAAATATATGCATTCATTTTTCCCACATAGGTTATTACAAACTATTGAGTAGATTTTCCTGTGCTGTAGTAGGTTGTCATTAATCATCAGTTTTCCAGAGTAGTGTGTACATGCTATTCCTACCCTCCCAATTCTTCCATCCCCCCAATGGTTTCACTTAGTAAGTAACCACAAGATTGATTTTGAAATCTGTGAGTTTGCTTCTGTTTTTTAAATTAGTTCTGTTGTATCATTTTTATTAGATTCCACATAAAAGTGATATCATATGATATTTGTCCTTCTCTGACTTTCTTCACTCAGTATAATAATCTCTAGGTCCATCCCTGTTCCTAAAATGGCATTATTTCATTCATTTTTATGTCTGAATAATATCCCATTGTATATCTATGTACCACATCTTCTTTATTCATTTCTCTTTTTTTTTGTCTTTTGCCTTTTTTTGAGCTGCTCCTGCAGCATATGGAGGTTCCCAGGCTAGGGGTCTAATCGGAGCTGTAGCCACTGGCCTATGCCAGAGCCACAGCAACGGGGGATCCGAGCCGCATCTGCAACCTACACCACAGCTCACGGCAATGCAGGATCCTTAACCCACTGAGCAACCCAGGGATTGAACCCACAACCTCATGGTTCCTAGTCAGATTTGTTAAGCACTGCACCGTGACGGGAACTCCTCCATTTCTCTGTTGATGGACATTTAAGTTGTTCTATGTCTCAGCTATTGTAAATAGTGCTGCAATGAGCACCGGGGCATGTATCTTTTAATTTTTTAATATTTATTTATTTATTTGTTTGTTTTCTTTTTAGGGCCACACCTGCGGCATATGGAGGTTCCAAGGCTAGGTGTCAAATCAGAGCTGTAGCTGCTGGTCTACGCCACAGCCACAGCAATGACAGATCCAAGCCATGTCTGTGACCTACTGATAACAGCAATGCTGGATCCTTAACCCACTGCAATGCTGGATCCTTAACCCACTGAGCAAGGCCAGGGATCGAGCTTGCATCCTCATGGATACTAGTCAGATTCATTTCTGCTGAGGCCAGACAGGAACTCCTATCTTTTTGAATTAGAGTTTTCTCTGGATATATGCTCAGGAGTGACTGTTTATTGAAATCATTGTGTACCTGGACTTTTCAGGAATTGTGGGGCTCACAGATGGGGCTTATGGAACTCAGGGGACACATGGAGTTTTGGCTTGAGGCTGTCTCACAGTGGACACAATGGCTCCACTAACACGGCCTGGTTAGTCCTTTCATCTATGGACATAGATTTTAGAATAGGGATACTTGTCAAGTAGCAGAATGTATACATTGGCTCACCAACTTCTGAAGTAAAGACTATTTTGATGAAACTGCCAAGAGGAAGCATTTGTAATCACCCTTCCCTATCAAGAGTTAACCAAAAGCAATATAGATTTTTCTGGGTGATTACAGACATTAATGTCATCTTTAAACACTTGAAATTAGTAGAAGTAGTGTTTCCTATCATGTTCCAACTTGGTTTTTGGTCTTACAGAAGAAAAAGGAATTTTTCTGAAATTAATAAGGCGGTGACTCAAATCATAATTGCTGTTCCAGATGTGCTCTACTGACCACACTGCTGTGAGCATGTGGTATGCAGCCATTAATTGAAAAATGCTTACCGTGAAATAGCTGGAAAGAGTTCTCTTGCGCAGGGCCAATCAAAGCTGGCAGCATTATAGCTTATCTGGGTGAGAAAAAATGTGTTAATAGACATATATGCATGTGTATGTATAATATATATATACATCAATATATTATAACATTATACACACATGCATACTATACATACACATGAATATATACAATGCATGTGTATGATATAATATAATGCATAATTATAATATATATTATATTATATTATATTATACATATACACACACACATGCATACATCACAAATGTGATGTATGTTGCTTTCAAAATCCAAATCCTTTACAAAAGTCTTTCAAGCCTTATGCTTCTTCTTATTGGGGCAAGATGTAGTAATTTATGTTTCATATCTTCATTTTGGAGATCATATTTTTATAGTCCCAGACTAAAAAAAAAAAATGACTGAGATTAAAGACTATGCACTTTTCTGGGTTATATCTCCTCCTGGCGGATAACTATTTTACTGAGGTGTTTAGGAAATTACTGCTACATCCCGCTCACAATGGCCTCCTGTAATGGTGTCACCAGTAGAGCTGATTAGCAGGATGTTCTGTGAAGTTAGTGATTCCATTAAAATGTGGCTACTATTTTAATGTGTGGCACAGATTTTATGTTTTGTTTTTGAATTACTTGATTGTTTTTAATAATTTTATCAAGAAAAGAACTCATGTCATTAAATTTACTATCTTAATCATTTTTTTGTGCATTCAATAATGTTAAGCATATTTAAGATTTAAGCAACAGATCCTTTTTTCTTTTGGCTGTACCTGTAGCAGATGAAAGGTCTTGGGCCAGAGATAGAATCCAAGCTGCAGCTGTGACCTATGCCACACCAGATTCTTAACTTACCATGTCAGGCTGGGGATTGAATTTGTGTGGCCTCAAAGATGACACTGGACTCTTAACCTGCCATACCACAGCGGGAACTCCCCTAGAACTTTTTAATCTTGCAAAAGCAATACTTTATATCCACTAGGCACTAGTTTTTTTTCCTTTCCCTCAGTTCTTGGCAACTATATTCATACTTTCTGTTAATATGATTTTGATTACTTTAGATAATTCATATGAGTAGAATCATATAATATTTGTCCTTTTGTGACTAACTCAATTAACTTAGCATAATGTCCTCAACATTTGTTCATGTTGTAGCATGGGACAGGTTGTCTTTTTCAAGGTTGTTTAATATTTCTTTGAAATGTATATACCACATTTTATTCATCCATTCATCTCTCTATGGTCATCTGGACTGCTTCCACTTCTTGGCTGTTGTAATTAATGCTGCAATAAAAATGTGTGTGTAAAATCTCTTCAAGATCCTGCTTTCAATTCTTTTGGCTATATACCTAGAAATGGAACTGCCAGGTCATATGATAATTCTATTTTTCATTTTTAAAGGAACCTCCTTATTACTTTCCATAATGGCTGCACTACTTTACTTTCTCACCTACACTGCACAAGGGTTCCAATTTCTCTGTGTCCTCACCAACACTTGTTATTTTATGTTTTTTTCTTAAATCAGCATTCATCTCTTAGCATCAGATGGTCGTCATAGTGTAGGGAAAACTTACAAGTGAAATGAACGTTTCAAAACCTTTATTTTCTTTTTTTCTCTTTTTCAGTCACACCATGGCACATGGAAATTCCCAGGCCAGGGGTCGAATTCGAGGCACATCTGCCACCTACACCACATCTGCAGCAATGTCGGATCCTTAATCCACTGCACAGGGTCAGGGATTGAACCAGCAATGCCACAGAGACAAGCCAGATCACTAACCCACTGTGCCATAGCGGGAACTCCTCAAAGCCTTTAAATGGCACAAAAGTTTTACTCAACATCAAAAAATTCGTTCTGGGGAGAAATCAAATGAATGTATAGAATGTGGCAAAACCTTTACCGATTGCTCAAAACTTACTCAACATCAGATCATTCATACGGCAGAGAAGTATCATTCACACCATACAGAAGGTGACAAAGCCTTTAACCAGTTTTCAGTACTTTCTAGACACCAGAAAATACATACTGGGGGGAAAACCTTATAGATATACAGAATTGGTAAAGGCTTTAACCAGAGTTGTCACCTTGCTGGACATCAGAGAATGCCTACTGGAGAGAAACTTTACAAATGCTGTAAGTGATGAAAGATGTTTGTCCTGAATATGCACTTTAGAAAAGACTAGATATTTCATATTTTTTTGACAGTGGCCATCCTGATGTATTTGAAGTAATATCTCATTGTGGTTTTGATTTACATTTTCCTGTGATTAGTGATCATCTTTAGTGAACATCTTTTCATAGAGATTAGAGATCACTAGTGATTAGTGATCATTAGTGAACATCTCATATTGCTTGGGCATTTACCTATCTTCTTTGAAAAATGGTCAAGTTCTTTGTCCATTTTTTAATCAAGTTATTTGTTGGCTTGTTCATTGAGTTATTAACCCCTCATCAGATACATGACTTGCAAATATTTTCTCCCAGTCAGCAAGTTGCCATTTTTTTTTTTTTTCTGATGACTGTTTCCTTTGATGCAAGCAGGGATTAAAATTTGATAGAGTCCTATTTGTCTTTTTGCTTTAGTTGTCTGTGCTTTGGAGTCATGACCATGAAAGTATTTCCAAATCCAATATTCTGAAACTTGTCTCCTATGTTTTCTTTTAGGATTGTTATATTTCCAGGTCTTGTATTTAGGTATTTTAATCCATTTTGAAATAATTTTTATACAGTATAAGGTGAAAATCCAACTTCAGTTTTGTTTTGTTTTTCCCGTGGATATCCAGTTTTCCTGGCACCATTTGTTGAAGAGTTTGATCTGTCCTCATTGTGCAGTCTTGGCACCCTTTTCAGAAAGCATTTGGCCATATATGCAAGAGTTTAATTTTGAGCTCTATTCTGTTCCATTGGTCTATATATGCTATCACTAAACCATCTTGATTGCTATTGCTTTGTAGTACGTTTTGAGATCAGAAAGTGTGAGGCCTCCAACATTGTTCTTTTTCAAGATTGTTTAGGTTATTTACAGTCCCTTGAGACGTCATATGAATTTTAGGATGGTTTTTCCTATTTCTACAAAAATGCCATTGGAATTTTTTTATAACGATTTTTTGTTTTGATGAGGATTGCTCTGATTCTGTAGATTGCTCTGGGTAGCATGGACATTTCTCTGGTTTCTTTCAGTAATATTTTTGTAGCTTTTAAGTGTGGAAGTGTTTTGTGTCCATGATTAAGTTTGTTCTTACGTATTTCACTTTTTTTTTTGGTCTTTTTTGCCATTTCCTCGGCAGCTCCCGTGGCATATGGCGGTTCCCAGGCTAGGGGTCGAATCGGAGCTGTAGCCACTGGCCTATGCCAGAGCCACAGCAATGCAGGATCCAAACCTTGGCTGCAACCTACACCACAGCTCACGGCACCGTTGGATCCTTAACCCACTGAGCAAGGCCAGGGATCGAACCTGCAACCTCATGGTTCCTAGTCGGATTCGTTAACCACTGTGCCACGATGGGAACTCCTTTACTTTTTTTTGATGCTACAGCAAATGTGATTGTTTTCTCAATTTCCTTTTTGGATTGGTCGTTATTAACGTATAGGAAAGCAACTGATTTTTGTGTGTTGATTGTGTATGCTACAACTTTGCTAAAATTGTTTATTGTAACAATTATTTTGCTGTAAAATTTTTAGGGTTTTCTACATATAAGATCACATAATCTGCAAACAGAGATAGCTTTCCAATTTGGGTGCCTTTTATTTCCTTTTCATGTCTAATTCCAGAATGTGTTGAATGGTAGTAGTGAGAGTGGATATCCTTGTCTTATTCCCAATCTTAAAGGAAAAGCTTTCAGTCTTTCATTATTGAGTATGATGTTACTTGCGGGTTTTTCATATACAACTTTCATTATTTTTCTTTTTTTTAATGGCCACACCTGTGGCATTTGGAAGTTCCCAGGCCAGAGAGTGAATCCAAGCCGCTGTTGTACACTGCACTGCACCTGCAGCAACACCGGATCCTTTAACCTACTGTGCCAGGCCAGGGATCCAACCTGGACCTCTGCAGTGATCTGAGCCAATGTAGTTGAATTCTTAAGCCACTGTGCCACAACAGGAATTCCATTATTTTCATTATTTTGAAAATGTTTCCATCTATTACTGGCTTATTGAATGTTTATTTTTCATTTTAAGAATTAAAGGTTTTTTTTAAAGTATAGTTGATTTACAATATTATATTATTTCAGGTATACAGCAAAGTGATTTGGGTATACATACATACATATATTTTTTTCTATTCTTTTCCATTATAGGTTATTATGTTTAATGTTCTTATTCAGAAATTCTCTATTTTGTTTTTGATGAATAACCCAAGTGCTTAGAACTCTGCTGGCAAATAATAGGCACTCGATAAATATGCATGGGGAAAAAAGATAAAGTAGAAAAAGGCTAATGGTATAAGGACCGAAGTCTCTATATACTAAAGCATTACAAATGACCAGAGAGTAAATTTAGCCCTTGAAATAGGATAGGAAAGAAAACAATATACCCTCCCGGGAAAGCAATATTCTTCTAGTGTTCTTTATTCATTTGGACAGACAAAAAGCATGTTCTAGGTCAATACTCAGACTACAATAGCATTACCCTGTGCTAAGGGGTTGCTCAAGAAAAATGGCAGGACGGAGTTCCCACTGTGGCTCAGTGGGTTACAAAACTTACTAGTAACCATGAGGATGCAGGTTCTATCCCTGGCTCTGTGCAGGGAATCTGGCATTGCCACAGAGGTTCCAACTATGGCTCAGATCTGATCCCTGGCCCAGGAACTCCATATGGCAGGGCAGCCAAAAAAAAGGGGAATCAACTACAGCAAAAGTCAAAGCTCCAGCTCTTAAAGGAAGGAATATCAAAGATTTTGTGGGCTTATTTTATTTTATTTATTTATATATCTTGATTGTGGTGGTGGTTATACGAGCGTATAGCTTTGCTGAAATATGTAGAATTAAATGACTTAGGAGTGAGTTCCCATTGTGGCGCAGTGGAAAAAAATCTAACTAGGAACCATGAGGTTTTGGGTTCGATCCCTGGTCTTGCTCAGTGGGTTAAGGATCTGGTGTTGCCATGAGTTGTGGTCTAGGTCGCAGCCGTGGCTCAGATCCTGCATTGCTGTGGCTGTGGTGTAGGTTGGCAGCTGTAGTTCTGATTTGACTCCTAGCCCGGGAACCTCCATATGCCATGATTGCGGCACTAAAAAGTAAAAAAAAAAAAAAAAAAAGAAAAGAAAAGAATTAAATGCCTTAAATAGGTATATTTTATATGTTAATTAGTCCTTAATAAGGGAATAATTATCCTTTCATCTTGTTTTTTATTCTAACAAATTTCTTTTTTCCTCCAATTTACAAACTTGATTGCATCCAGAATGCCATTAAGAAAGTGAAAAAACAGCCCATAGAACTGAAAAAAAAATTGAACATATCTAATAAAAGGATGTTGTCCAGAATATATCTATAACTTTTACAACTCAATAACAAAAATGGGCCAATTTTTTTGTGTGTCTTTTTGCTATTTCTTTGGGCCGCTCCCGCAGCATGTGGAAGTTCCCAGGCTAGGGGTCGAATCGGAGCTGTAGCCACTGGCCTACGCCAGAGCCACAGCAATGCGGGATCCGAGCCGCGTCTGCAACCCACACCACAGCTCACGGCAACGCCGGGTTGTTAACCCACTGAGCAAGGGCAGGGACCGAACCCGCAACCTCATGGTTCCTAGTCGGATTCGTTAACCACTGCGTGACGACGGGAACTCCAAGCCAAATTTTTAAAATGAGCAAAAAACTTAAACAGACTCTTCCCCAAAAAAGACCTAGAAATGATCAACAACCATATGAAAAGATGTCAAACATCAGCAGTCATGATAGAAATGCAGATTAGCACCATAATGCAATACCCCTTCAAACACACTAGAATTATTATAATGAAGAAACATAAAAAACAGAGAATATTGGCAATGATATGAAGGAAACGGAGCTTTTAAACATTGCTTGTGGAAATATAAAATGATGTAGCCTATGTGTATAATACTTTGAAATTCCCTCAGTAAGATAAATGTACAATATGATATGGTTCAATGATTCCACTCCTAATTATAGACGCCAAAGAATTAAAAATAGGGGTTCCAACAAAAACTGTACACAAATATTAACAGAAGCACTGTTCATGGTAGCCAAAAGGTAGAAAGGATTAAAATGCCTACCAACAGGTGAATAGATAAACAATACGCAGTACATCCATGAACTGCCACATTATTCTGCCATATACATAAATAAAGTAAAATGGTATTGCCACTGTGGAAAATAATATGGCAGCCCTTCAAAAAGAGAAACATAGGGTTAACATAGGATCCATCAATTCCACTTCAGGATACTTACTCAAAATATTTGAAAGCAGAGACTGGAACAGATATTTGTGCACTCATATTCATAGCAGCATCAGTAACATTAACACATGTGGAAGCAACCCAAGTGTTCATTGATAGATAAATAAATAGACTGTGATTTATATACAAGGGAATATTATTTAGCCTTGAAAACTAAGGAAATTCTGGCACATGCTACAAGGTGAATGAACCTTGAAGTTACTATGCTGAGCGAAGTAAGTCAAACACAGAAGGACAAATTCTATGATTCATCTACACAAGATTTCTAGATGAGTCAAGTTCAGAGACAGAGAAAGTGGCTGTGAGGAGCTGAGAGGAGTCAGTGTTTAATGGATCCAGTTTCACTTGGGGAAAATGAAAAAGCTTGGGAGATGGAAAGGATATTTTTTTTAACAACGAAGATGTAGTTAATGACACAACTGTAAACATAAAATGGTTTAAATGGTAGATGTTATGTGTATTTAATCATAATGGAAAAAATGAAGTACTGAGACATGCTACAACATGGATGAACACCGACAACATCCGAAATGAAAGAAGCCATGCAGGAAAGGCCTCCCAGATCATGTACTCATCTCATGTTTTATTATTTTTTAATTTTTTTCTCTTTAAGGGCCACACTCACGGCATATGGAGGCTCCCAGGCTAGGGGTCTAATCGAAGCTACAGCTGCCGGCCTACGCCACAGCCACAGCCACACCAGATCCTTAACCCACTGAGCAAGGCCAGGGAACCTGCAACCTCATGGTTCCTAGTCGGATTTGTTTCCACTGAGCCACGACGGGAACTCCCTCATCTCACGTTTTAACTCCACCAAGATTTTGAACAGAAAGGAAAGTCTCATTCGGAAAAAAAAGAAAAGAGGATCCAAATGAAGAAAAGACATTTCCACAGAGTTGGGGCAGTTGGTGAAAGTTGAAGTGGATTTATAAATTGGATTACTGTAAGAAACTAATGATTCCCATTTGGGGGTTATATGAGGGTTCCTTGTAAGAGTGTCCCTATTTTGGTAAAACACGCTGGAGTATTTTGTGTAAAGTGGCGAAAGTGAGTACTTTGTACTGCTCTTGAAAACTTTTCATGTTTGAAATTATTGGAAAATAAATTGCTTTTCAAAACAACTATGTCAATAATAGGACAGAAAAGTAGAGAAGACATCAAACTTTGCCATAGAGGCTGAATGATAAGGATCCCTTTTTCCTCACAGTGACAATGCAATTTATCCTTGTAGGATTTCATATGTTTTAAAGGGACACTGCGGAAGATTATATTAGTAGCCACCATGTCTTAGGTGCTATGAATGATGATATGGTAGAAACAATGGAATTTTTAATTCCAGTTTTCCACATCAAACTACCAAAACACTGTTAGGACTAATAAATGAATTCAGTAAAGCTTCACAATATAAAATCAATACACAAAATCAGTTGTGTTTCTATACACTAATAATGAACCATCAGAAAGAAAAATTTACAGAACAATCCCATTTCCAATAACAGCAAAAGAACAAAATACCTGTGAATAAATTTAAACAGGGACATGAAAGATGAGCACACTGAAAACTCTAAGATATTGATAAAGAAATTGAAGACAAGTAAATAAAAATTATTTTATGCACAGGCATTGGAAAAGTTAATATTAGTGAAATGTCATCCATCCAGCCACAGCAATATGCACATTCAAAGCAATCCCTAATAAAATTCAAATGGCATTTTTCACAGAAACAGAACAAACAATCCTATTGTTTGCATGGAACAACAAAGGACCCCTAACAGCCAAAATGATCCAGGGAAAAGAGAGCAAATCTGAAGGCATCTTGCTTCCTGACTTCAAACTACATTAGGAAGCTACAGTAACCAAAACTGTGTGATACTGGCACAAAAACAAGCACATGGACCAAAGGAACAAAATAGCACAGAAATAAACCCATTCATATGCGGCCAGCTAAATCATGACAAAGGAATCGAAAACACAAAATAGGGAATGGACTGCCCCCTCAACAAATGGTGTCGAGGAAACTGGACCCCAGAAGCCATGAGTGATACTGGAAACCATCAACAACATACCTCATACTAAACTAAAAACCACAATCTCTCACATCAAACCCTTCCTCTGCTGGGTCCTCTGAACACCCCTTAGCAATAAGCCTCGAATAGGAAACTTTTCCCCATTTTCCCCTTACCTTTTACTCCCACAGGTGTGCCTCCCAGCGGGTCCTGAAGGCATCTGGCTCCTGTTGGCAGGTATGCAACCAGCATTGTCCCAAAGTTGAAACCTGGCTGGTCCTGAACAGAAAGAGCTCCTATCAGCGGCGCAGGGGTCCAAGTCCCGTGCAGAGACTGGCTGCCAGTGAAACACACTTCCACCTCAAGGGTGAGGGAGGCGGGCTTGGCTCCACCTGCTGGCGAGCTGGGAAGTGCAGGCCACAACCACCAGTTCAGTGGAGCTCACCTCCAAGCTAACAAACCCAGACCAAGTTCAAACAAAGCTGTGATGCTGAACACCCTGCAGAAGTCCACATGTTATTAAGAGGCTCTGTGGGAAGAATATATTAGTAGCCCCCATGTCTTGGGTACTGTGGACGACCATTTTCTTTGGGGGTCACCTCAGTCATCAGGAAACCCAGCTCCCATCAGTGGAATACAGCCCTGTATTGTCCTACAGCTAAACCCTAGTGAGTTCTAAGGAGACTGAGCTCTGTCAGTGGAGGTGCCGGCCTGCGGCATCCCAGCTGAAGCCCAGCCATATCTGAGGAGACACAATTCCTCTCAGCTGTGCACAGAGCGCTCTCACAAATTTCTTTATCCTGGTCATTGGGAGAAAATACCACTTACATTCATTGTGCCCTTCCTTTCTGAACTTTCTGAGGCATTTGTCTATAAATTATCTCCCATCTGGCTTGTATCTTCAACAATGTGCTTTTTATTAGCTCTCTTTCTTTCAACAACAACATGTTTTTTTTTTTTCATTTTAGGGACACACCCTCAGCACATGGAGGTTCCCAGGCTAGGGGGAATCCAAGCTATAGCTGCCGGCCTTCACCTCAGCCACAGCGATAGCAACACCAGATCGAAGCCATATCTGTGACCTACACCACAGCTCACGGCAACACTGGATCCTTAACCCACTGAGCGAGGCCAGGGATTGAACCCTCGAACTCATGGTTACTAGTTAGATTCATTTCTGCTGTGCCACAACGGGATCTCCATCAACATATTTCTATCAACATATTTCTACCTGCTTGGTACTAATGAAACCAAGCAGGGCCCTGTGGGGCTCCTGGGCACCAAAGACTTTCTGTGTTCCCCCATTTCTTATTTTTAGGAAATGGGCCTCATTCAGCCTCCATGACCTTCCATGTGTTCCAAGGGGCAGGTTCAGACAGTTGCTGATCAGGGAAGGAAAGGGATGCAAAGACAAGGGAAGAAGAGTCAAACAGTAGTACAACCTTGGGGCAGGATCCTGGTTTCCCCCTCAAGGGATACAGATAATGATGTAGGCATCTTATATGCCTTTAAGAGAAAAGTTGTATTCCTTATGCTTCTTTTAGAAATGAATACTTTAAAATTGAACAGCTTGGAGCCTTTCCTTGAGCTTCCTCATTTGATTGCACCCTAAACACAATCACTTGTGAGCTAAAGATTAGGCACTCTGAGCACAATTGCCTGTGGGTTAAAGATTATTAGCACGCGATGTATTTCAAGGATTTTCCTAGTTTGCGCACATCTCTGATCAATATGCCCTTTTCTAGGAAAAGGTATTTTTATTCTAGGAAAAATTAAGATGCCATAACCCAGAAGAGCACCACCAGGATCACGCTGAGATCTCCTGACACCAGCTTCGATGACTTAAGATTCCCTAAAAGAAAGAAGAAGGCATTTCTTATCTGAAACCCTGTTTTTCTTCTTTTAGACTCGAAAACCCCTTGCAATTCTTCCCCACAAAACGGCACAGTCTTTAGGGCATTAGCCTGCTGTGGCCTCCTTTGCCTGGCAAAGCAATAAAAGATATATTTTTTTTCTCCTTCACCCCAAACTCTATCTCCACATTTCTATTTGGCACCTGTGGACAGAGGTTGACTTTGGCCACACTCTTACTACAAAAAAAGCAGACAGGAAAAAAACTTTTCCTTACTAATCCTTAGACTTCCTCATCCTGTACCCTATCTCCATACTGTCCTTGAATGTTTCTACTTTCATATACACTCTCCACTCTAGTTTTCCTGCAGTGATCCATCTCCCACTCCTAATCTGAAGTTGGATTTTTTAAGGTCAATAATATCCCGATAATCATACAAAAGAAATACTAAAAAATTTTACCCTCGCCGTGCTCATCTTCTTTGTGGCTTTGGACTCTGTCAACCACTCCCCTTCTTGATACTCTCTCTGCTATTTCTCTTTTCTCACAAATAAATGCCCCCCCCAACATCTGCCATGATGGTCTGTAAGAATAAATATAAATTCCTAGGGAGAAAGACGGATCTCATTCTAAACCTTAAATATCTGAGAATTGGGATTTTTTGAGCATATGTTCTACCGGGAAACTAGATTTTTGCATCCAAGCCATGAAAACAAGATCCCTAATACAGCTGGGTAAGTTCTAGAGAGACAGGTTAATTTTTCCTTAATTCCAGTCACAGAGTTTCCCACCTAAGTAATGATATTTATACAGGTGCAACAGGAGTGTTAGTTATACATTACTCCTTGCCCAGCCAAGACAAATCAAGAGCTATGTGATTGTCCATGATAATTCCTGCTCGTAAATTTAAATTAGTTTTGGGGGCACCTCAAGAGCGCTTGCAATGCTACTAATATCTTCTTATTAGTTAGATTTGAAACAAATTTCACCCATTTTTTTTCTAAGTCAATTATGCCTACTGTTGGAATAACCGTCTATGTACTACACATGGAGTGGCGGCCTGACTCTCTCATGTACCTTTCCATGTAATTCTCCTTTTTTTACTCATTTTTCAGGCATCTAGGTATCCTCTGAAACTCTCTCGCTATTATGCTGTATACACAAGACAGTTTTGTGCATGTTAAGTAAATAAAGCTTGGGGTTCATGTAAGAAATAGTAACTTAGTAGGACACTGATTATCAGAAAAGAAATGAGGCAATGATTGATCCCCTGCAGAGGCTGGCAGGTTTCTTGAGTGGCATTAAATAGGTGGTAAAATGCTGGCCAGAAACTATTAAAAAATAATAATAACACACTAGTACAGCCAAAATGGTCGATCTAACACCTATTCTCAATCTGATGAGGTCAATGCCACTGAAATGGCTGAATTTCAGTAGAAGAATTTTGGTGACTTTTGGTGAGTGTACATTTCCCTAAGGCTGGAGATTGGCTCATTAACATAAGGAAATTTTGAGTTCCTGAAGAGGCCATTAAAAGGAAATATGATTTCTGATACTGCAGCTAAATAGCTACTAAATTTTTGTTAGCAGGATCACATGGGAGAATGACAAATCCAATAATCCTTTAGATTCTTTTTTGCTGGTGGAGAAAAGTTATGGGAAGTCAAACTTCCAAAAAAAAAAAATGTGTATGTAAGACATACACTGGAAACATCCTTGGCAATGCTCTTAAAATTACCTAGCCAATGATGATTCAATACCATGACATATTTATTTATTTATTTTTTTTGCCTTTTCTAAGGCCGCTCCCGTGGCATATGGAGATTCCCAGGCTAGGGGTCGAACGGGAACTGCAGCTGCTGGCCTACGCCAGAGCCACAGCAACGTGGGATCCCAGCCGCGTCTGCGACCTACACCACAGCTATGGCAATGCCGGATCCTTAACCCACTGAGCAAGGCCAGGGCTCAAACCCACAACCTCATGGTTCCTAGTTGGATTCCTTAACCACTGCGCCACCACGGGAACTCCCCATGACCAATTTATATATGCTATTATGGGTAAAATGATGAAGCATTTTTTTCTAAATTCCAGAAGATCATTTTGTATGCCCGGGCAATGGTTTTGTGAACACAATTATCTTTAAGCATTTTGCATTCTGATCTTCCCCAATGTTTTTTCTCTGAATCAGGGGCTTATCTTCAACAATTAATGATGGCCTTTGACTCTCTCAAAGGCTTTTACTCTTTGAGTGTTATGGGTGTGATAATTTTAGTTAATGCTGCTTGTTTAGCATAGTGCCTGGGTAGGTCGTTATGAGATTCTGGATCATTATGCTTTAAGTGAGTCTCCGCTTTTATTATGGCTAAATTTTTAACTTGTTTTCATTTTTATGTGAGTTTCTGAAGAAATCAGAAGTCCTCTTTGATTGGGGAGCATTACCTATATCATGGTTCATCCTACAAGCTTACCTACTGTTGGTATAAATACTTGCTCTTTGACTTTTGTGACTTGATTGTCTCATAGGTGAATGATTAATTCAGCCACTTAGCAGATTCAACTTAATAGAAATTCATATTCTAATGGTGAATTTTGATTGATGGTAATATTGCCTGCTTAACATTTTTATTTCCCAATTTTAGGTACAAACGAAATGAAATCATGATTATTCAAGGGAATTTCCAAAAAATTCTCCATAAAATCAAAAGATCATAAGATTCTCCTTCCTTAAAGAATTGCTGGTTTCCAGGTATCATATCAAGTGATAGAGGTGTTTATAATGGCCACATATATCCATTGTACAAGTGCTCCATGCTTTTTTTTTTTTTTAAACTGGTCTTTTGATGTACTCAGAACCCAATTTCCAATGTGAGGTGTGAAGGGTTCCCCATACCTACAACAAGGAATTCTCAGGCACCAGCATGGTGTCCAAGAATTCAACTCAATTCTGACACTGTCTATTTGGAGGTAGTGTCATATCCCACAGGGTTAGGGCTTAGTCCTATAGGACTGCTCTGTTCTATTTTCAGACACCAGCCGCAAGCCTGGGTGGTTACCTGTACTTCTGAACAAATGGCTAAAAATCAGAGGTTCTTAAGACTCCCTCCTCGGGTTTGAATAATTTGCTATAGAGGCTCATAGAACACAGAACATTTTATTTACTACGGTCCTGGTTTATTATAAACCAGTTTATAACTCAGGAATGGCTAAATGGAAGAGATAAAAGAGGCAGGTGCGGAGAAAGGGTGTGGCACTTCCATGCTTGCTTTCTTGCTCTGAGCCTCTCTCCCAGCACCTCCATGTGCTCACCAACCTGGAAACTCTTCAAATCTGTCCTTTCGGGGTTTTATGGTGGCTTCTTTACATAGGTGTGACTGATAAAATTCATTGGCCACTTGTTGGTGATTCCACCTCTAGTCCCCGTCCTGAAGGTTAGGGGATATACTGAAATTTCCAACCCTCTAATTGCATGGTTGGTTCTCCTGGTAACCAGCCTTCATCCTTAGGTGCTTTCCAAAAGTCATCTTTATCACTCTTAATACTTGGGAAATTCCAAAGATTTTAGGAGCTGTGAGTCAAGAACTGTGGATGAGGACCAAATATATAAGTAAATTTTTGTCATCTGAATGACTAAATATATATTTCTTATAAATCACAATATGGCAACTTGTCTCCTATTGGTAGATATTTGGGCCTGTGTTTGGTTTTTTGTTGTTGTTGTTAAATAATGAAGCCATGAATTCTCTTGAGTATTCCATATCTGTGCCTGTCCATCTAGAAGTGGATATGTCTTCAGGAATAGCTGGATCTGCTGGTGGGGGGAAAAAAAAATGTGCTTGCAGAGCCTCCGTCTCTGTCCATCTCCAGCTCTCCTTCTTTGGCTTTACTCTGGAGCTGGCTCTTCCCACATTGCCTGGCATGGGCACTGTAGTCAGACCCTGCAATTTTAAATTTTGGATCTACCACTTACATTTTTATGATTTTTGGAAGTTCCTACATTTTCTATATTTAAGTTGCTTCATTTTAAAAATGACGGCAAGGAGTTCCCTTGTGGTATAGTGGGTTAAGGATCTGGCATTGTCCCTGCAGCAGCTTGTGTCACTGCTATGGCATGGGTTTGATGCCTGGCCTAAGAACTTCTGTATGTTGCAGGTGCAGGCAAAAAAATGAGATTATACATGCAAATTACTAATTCACATTTATTAGAGTTCCTGGAACATACTAAACATGGAACAAATACTGGCTTTATTATTATTGTTGTTTTTCTAAATGATTATTGAACCATGATCAGGGTTAAATGCCCTTGAAGGAGAAAAATCAGTCCATCTAAATTATATGGATAGAGAATGGTGAAGTTTCTCAAAAGATATGCTAGAAAGAATAAAAAATGTATATATGTATATATGTATGTGTACCTATATTTATATATACATGTGTCTAATACATCTTGTCATAATCACAAAGTACAACATAAAACTAAAATGTGGATAAAAGTGCCTAGTGAATGAAAGCATATTTATCAGGAAGGTAACAGTGATTATGTTTAGATGGTTGAATATTGGTACTTTTCCCCCAACTCCTCTGTTTTAAAAAATGTCTATGGCAAATGTGTATTACTTTTATAATAATATCACCAATAGTACATTCAACAAAATCTTGTTGGGTGCCTGCTAGGTAGACACTCCTCTGGGCATTAGGGATAGAGCAAGACACAAACCTTCTAAGGACAATTGCACTCTATTAAGTTGAGAGAAAAGCAGAACTGGATTTGACAACAGAGCTGTCAGCACAGTCTTAGCTCTGCTACTGCAGCTGCGTGACCGCCAGGAGGTCATTTAATGTCTCTGAGCTTCAGTATCCCAACCTAAATGTAGGGATAAAAGACCTACCTACCAAGGTGTGGTAACAACTAGGTGAAATAAGGAATATGTGAGTGCTCTGAGGGGTAGATCATTGTACAAATACATAAGGTGTGACTATTGTGGATTTTCTGTTAAGAATAGGGCTGTCAAATTATTGTATGACAAATTGTGTCATAGGAAGTATCAAATACTTAAATATTTAAATGTAATATTTACATCCTTTTTATTGGAATAGCATAGCAATGAAGAGCTATCTGAATGTAAAATTGTCTTAAGTTTTATGTGATGAGGAAACCAGCATTAAAATATCCAAAATCTCTTTTATGGCTTAAAATTGGAAACATGAAAGAAACTTTGGATAAAGCTCATAATGAAAGTTTTTATTATCTAGGAAAGATAACTGATTTTTACTATTATTATTATTATTATTTGCTATTTTAGGGCCACACCCATGGCATATGGAGGTTCCCAGGCTAGGGGTCAAGTCAGAGCTACAGCTGCTGGCCTACACCACACCATAACAATGTGGGATCTGAGCCGCATCTGCGACCTACACCACAGCTCACGGCAACACCAGATCCTTAACCCACTGAGCGAGGCCAGGGATCGAAACCTTAACCTCATGGTTCCTACTCAGATTTGTTTCTGCTGTGCCACGATGGGAACTCCTGATTTTTACTGTTCTTTGAAATGCATTTTATAAAGTCTGACTAATTTGCTAAAAATTTTATTCAATTTAAATGATAATGAAATCTCCTTGACTTAAAACTTGCTCAAATACATAAAATGTTCCTTTTTGTTCTACTTTTTAATTTTCACCAAATATTTTTTAGTGATCTCAGGCAAGTAAAGAGTGCATAGAGTTACTTATATTATGAATCATAAAATTTTATTATTAAAAGGAATATTAGAGAACCTCTAATCCAACTCATTTTATGCTGAGAAGATAAATCTCCAGAAAAATGAAATGACATTCATGCACAGCCAGTGAGGTTTCCACCTGGGCAGAGCCCCTCACTTTGACTCCCAGTTCAGCACCACCAGCTTAAGCTTTGTTTTGGTACATCCTGGCCTCTCAACAGTCTATGCCCGTTTATAACTTTCCATGGATCCCTGGGGTAGAGCACCCAGTGACATAAAAAATGCAATCTTCACAGACTGTTAGATAACATGTTTTTTTTTTCTTTTATTCCCATAGGATTGTTAATGTTCCTGAATTTTTAAAATGTTTTCTCAATGGGACTTGTCCTTTCTCTTTTTCTCAGTCCAAGTTGCATTGTTACCCCAATGCTTCCCTTCTAATCATCCAGCTCTGGCATTCAAGAGCAGAGCAATAAAACTTCTCACTCTCAACTCCTCCTTTCAGGTTAGATTTATATTTTCATTTGGAAGCAAATAAGAGGATATCTTTTGTATAGTAAACTTTGATACTTTTAAAGCAGTCCATGCCAGTAGTTTACCACTAGGATTTTGTTTTGTCCCATTATTCCTATTCGAAATCCCCAAATCTTTGTCTTAGAGATAGAAATAATAAACAAAGCAAATAACAAAACCTTCCTGTCTCACTCCTGTTTACAATGGCGTAAGAAACTATCACTAGCCCATTTTATGGCTCCCTCTAATACGACTATCACAGGAGAGACCCAGACGTGCCCTCAAAAGCCCCACTCTGCCTTCATTCTGCTTTTCCTCACAAAGCTGGATTCTCTGGAAATCCTCTGCAGTACTGCACGGGCAAGCAAACTGATTGATCAGCAGCATTCTCTCTGATGAGGCTGCCCTTCTCCTTTTGTATTGCTTGTGGCTTGTCACTACTTTGAAGGACAGAGGATGTAGAATTTCTGTTTCTGCACCAGCTCTGGCATTTATCAGTCCTCATTGCCTTTAGCTTTAGAAAGCAACGTTTTTAGTTTCACCCAGGTGCCTGCAAACAACTGGTACCTTGTAAGTTTCACACAGTTGTTATTAATGCTTATTGCTCCCCAGACTCTGAATAAGTAGGAGTGGGTCAGAACTTGTTTATCAAAAGAAAATAGACTTTGATTAGATGTTGTGTATCTTAAAGTCCAGCTAAAAGGAGAAATGATTTACTGGTCAATCTCCCGTTTTAATGCTATTACTGTGAATCAGTACATGCTATTTCTAAAGCTCCACATATTTTTAATGATCAATGTTATTGCAAGTTGGAAACACATAGGAGACTAGAAGTCTATCCTCCTGAATGTTACTTTTACCAATAAACCTGGAAGTTATATTTCCATGGAGTTTTGATTATTGAAGACTACTTTTGAGAAATAATTATGACTATCAGGTCAAATTTTGCTAACTAATTTTGAAATTGTGCCAGTGCACGGAGGAGCCAAACAAAGGAAAGGAAATATTGTAGAAAAAAGCCTTTGAGTAGTAATCAAGGAACAGCCTCCACCATAACTTGCTGTGTGACCCTGGGCAACTTGCTTCATCATTCTGAGTCTGTCTCTTTACATTTAAATTTAGGATGTTTGGATTAGCTGAGAGAGCTCTTCCAGGATTAATTATCTATAGTGGTCTCTCACTCTCTCTGTGGTTTTATGACTTGCTAGAAATTACTTGGTGTGGAGGGGTGAGATTGTTTATATTCTGTTTCTTAATTGTCGACAAGGTATATTGTTGATTTCTCATCATTTGAGCCCATCTGCTTCATAGCATTGCAGATTTACAGCCCTTGTTTCAAAACACCCACATTATCTATATTGTAAATGTGGAGGATTAGAGAATGTTTTTAATAACTGAGGACTGAAACAGCAGGACCATTACATAAGCTTCTTAGAACAGTCATGTGTTAAAGAAACTAATCACAGAAGCCCAAGTCATGACATTAAGCAGACCCAGAGAGGGGCGTTTACCTTTTATTTGCAAACAGTCATTTTTAGTTGGCCCTTGGAAGAGTATAATGTTTGGATAATACATTTAAATGGTAAGATTTGCCAGCTCTCAATGCATGGGTTATTACTAATACACTGTTTCTCCTTTTATCCAAGTGATAAATCCTTTACAGTTATTTTGTAATCTAGGTAAGGGGAAGTCATGAATTTTTACAGTTGCAAAATGCATATGCTTTCCCAGACCATGTTATAGTTATGTTTTCCAGGGACTTCTTTCTGGTTTATAAGAAAGCAAAGACAGTTTAAGAGGAAACTTTAGTAAAACTAATATCAACAAAAAGGAAAAAAGAGAGAAAAAAAAAGGCTAAGATTTTCTTATCTGAAATCAGGTTTAGTTTCAATGCAATTTCCTCTTTTGATCCTGATGTCTGCAATTGTGTCAGCAACCTTGAGCTTATTTATGGCTTCTTGGTATAATCTAACTATGTGTGAAAGCCTGGTACGAAGCTTCCCTAAATGTTTGGTGATAAAGGTCAGTTCAGAACAGAGTCAGTGGGGGGCGAGGGGGAGCAGCTATCTTTATTCTCTTCTGTTTGACCTAGCAACAACACATCTAGCCAGAGTTAGAAGTGGCCTTCCACAAGAAACGAAAATGTAAAGGTGGATATATAGACATGTATTTTACAGATAGATACGTATGTACATAAACAGGCATTCAAATATGGTAAGTTGAATTTGGGAAGAGATGGCTGAGGTCAAAATTAGTAAAAATCAAAAGGATTTCAGTGGCCTCAAAGCAGCAATTTTCAGTTGTATCTTTGGATCTGCAATCAAGGCTAACGTCATAACCAAGGAAAGAAAGTCAACAACATAGAGGTAGTTTCCACATTCTTGAGTTTCTGGCCCTTAGATTTTGTACCAGTAGAAAACTCAACTAACTTTCTTAAAATTTTGACTTAATATTTGCAAAATTTTCTTAAACCTTAGAGTCTTTACCTAAATTTGAAGATCAAATATTCAGCGCAACTGACATAACACCCTTAAAGGTTGTTTTCTTTGGTAGCGTCTTTCTTTTATCAGTTAAAAATAATGAAAAGATATTTGTTTGGGTTTCTGAATTCCCTTTGCTCTGTTTAAACAACATTGGAGCCAAAAGACCCTAATGAAAGTTTCCCTGTGACAAGCCCAAACAATGACCCAATAGGAATGAAAAACCAAACTAATGAGAAAATGATGTAAATGGTCAGCTTTCTGCTCTCCCCACAAGGATTTTAATTACAGAGAAATCAACAGCTGTGCCAGGGGTAACACCGGAGTGCTGGCCGTGCAAAATAACACCTTGGAGTGGAATGAATTTAAAGTCAATGGGCTGGAAATATTGGCTTTCCAAGCAATCAACAACAACACATTAGGGGGAACATAGAGCCTTTAATTTGGTTAAGTGTGCTGATCCAGATTTCTCTGTAGCATCTGATTCTGGTGATTGTGCAGACACTTGTGAGCCCTGATTAAATGGGAAATAATATTTCATGTAAATGTCGGTCACAAATCTGGGAAGGCAAGATGGCATTTAGCCCAGCATTTCATAAGCCCTGAGTACTTCCCCATTTGTGAAGTGTATGTTCCCTTGACTCTGTGACTCACCATAGGAATAGAATAATATTCTTTATTGTCGTGCCTTTTGTATGCTCAACTTAAACAGAATATTCAATGAAACTTATTTTTTTTCTCATTTTATGAGGGCTTATACCCTTTTCTTGTCCTGATTCTTTTTATATGAAGTTTATAGTTGAACTTGGATGCATTACCTAAAACATGCTCTTATTAATCAGCCCCCTAATGAGAAGTCTAGATTTGCTGATGAGTACCTGAAACACTGTTGTGTCAACCAAGAGATTCACAGGTTTTCACAAGTGGTTTCAACAGACTAAAATAATGCCAAGTCTAAAGGAAAACAGAAACTATTTTTTCAGCTTTTGTGACTAAACCTGAGCTTATTTTTTACATGAATATTTTGATAAAATTGATCCACTTCTTGAATGTTCTATTACATATTGCAAAATGAAAGAGGATCCGTCCTTTTAAGGGGAGAAACTGAGCACTTTGAGACACCAGTAGGGAGCATGGCAAAGTGTGACCCTCTGCACCCACTGTGGGCATTCCCGTCTCAGGGACAGACAACTGACCATGTGTAGTGACAGTGTCTGGTCCCTCTGGGCTTTCTGCTCAGGGAGACAGCTTTGGGAATGAAAAATGGCCTCTGCGTTGGAGTAAGACTTGAGTACAAGGCTCAGCTGTATGATTCAGGCAGTTTGCTTAACCTTTCAGAGCCTGGGTTTGCTTAACTAAGCAACTTGTCCCAGGTGACCTTCTTAGTAAGTGGAGGAGCTGGCACTGGAGCTTAAGGCTGTCCGACTTTAAGCTTGTGCTAATTTAAGTTTTATTTTCTTGGCGAAGATGGATGTTTCACATGTAGTCAATATGGATGGCTTTAAACATATGCGGATTTCATTAGAAGGCTCTACTTCCTTCTTGAAGGCTTTGAAAAAGTCCAACTGCTGCTCACTTCACAACAAGATGGCCCTGAGATGCCACTGCTCTTGGCCCTGAATATTCTTTGGTTGCATTCTCTCTGCAGCTTCCATCTGCTCCCATGACCCAGGTTCTGCTGTATGTATGCTGAGCCCAAGTGAGAAATGCAGGGAGGAAGAAATCCTACCTTTTAACACGTGTGCGAATGTCATAATTGGGGTCATGATCTCCTGATCCTTGGAAAATCAAGGCTACGTAGTGTTGGTTCTTTTTCGTTTTCTTAACACAAGTTTTTGTCTTAATGATTGAAATTGCTTCTAAAGAATCAGATGCCTTGTTTTTTCTTTCCTCACCAACCAAGCTAAAATATTTGGGACTCAGACAATTTGGGGGCTTCTCTCTGTTGTTGCTGTACATAAGTAGGCATCTGCTTTAATTCAGTTGTCAGAAAGAATAGTATAGTATTCCTAAACTAGACCTTCTGGGAAGATAGTAATCATGTCTCGTTTTTCCCTTTTATATACCCAATACACAGCATGGTGCTTGGTGCATGAAGGGCACTTACTATTTGTTGCATGAATGAGTGAATAAAAAGCACCACCTTTAGTTTCAGAATGGTTTATAAACTCACTCATTTAGCAAATATGCAGCAAACACATACAGTAGATACATTAATTTAAATGCTTAAGGGTATATTTACAACTAGAAGTCTTTGGTGGATTCACCGGAAAGCTATATTTTTGAATACTAGACATGTGCTGGCTGCATTTTTGAGATACCAATTTACATTTTGGTAAGTGTTTTATACGTAACCATCTTAACTATATTATTCTTTTTTTTTTTTTGTCTTTTTGCTATTTCTTTGGGCCGCTCCCGCGGCATATGGAGGTTCCCAGGCTAGGAGTCGAATTGGAGCTGTAGCCACCGGCCTACGCCAGAGCCACAGCAACGTGGGATCCAAGCCGCATCTGCAACCTACACCACAGCTCACGGCAACGCCGGATCATTAACCCACTGAGCAAGGGCAGGGACCGAACCCGCAACCTCATGGTTCCTAGTCAGATTCGTTAACCACTGCGCCACGATGGGAACTCCTTAACTGTATTATTCTAAACATAAGTTTATACATGAGTATAAACATGAGCTTATACTGGATTCTCCAACTCTATTTCATCACCCATATGGATTATTCTAGCCTCTTCTCCTTGTTTTATCAGTGAGCTCCCATTCTAACAGTGAGAAACTTGCTTCACCTCTGTGTCACACATTTACCCTATTGTCCAATTCCAGTGTACATGTATAGCCATACCAGAACTGTGAATTCTCACTCCCATTTGAAACAACTTTATCAACTGGACCATATGCTCATGTAAGTTTCTTATGCTCTTCGTCTTACAAATTCCATTCATTTCCAAAGTTACTTAGGTCAGCAACTTTTCTGCCCCAAGCTTTCCCTTCAGTGGGGTTGTTTCATACACTTGTAATACAGTTTGATCCTCTGGTCAAAATCTGTATTCCCTTCTGGAATCCTGTGGCTGCCTAAATTATTTCTTAAAATTTGCATACATTAAACTACACTGAAAATAAAAAAGTAAAAACAAATAAGCTAAGCGATCAACTCATACAATTTAAAAAAGAGTATAAATGCAAAGAAAACAAAAAGCAAGAGATCAGAAATTAAGAAAACATAAAACAAAGAAATAATTTAGAAGAGTAATAAAACCAAAAGCATCTTTTTTTGAGAAAAATAACAGATGAGCTCTTGCAAAAATTTAAGAAAATGGCAAGACAAATAATAACAAGATAAAATAAAAATAAATGAAAATAATAAAGGAAATAAAATTATAAATAGGCAAATATTTAAAGAGCTTAATATAATACTGTAAACAAATTTGGAACAGTGTATTTGAAAATTTAAGTAAAATGACAAATTTTAAAGAAAATATAAATCAAATTTTTAATTCAAGAAGAAATAGAAAACATGAGTGAATACCATCAGTAAATAAATAGTCACTCAAAGGATAATAGAACCAGATGGTTCACAGGTGTGTTTTATCAAATATTCAAAAAAGCAATAACTTCCTAATAGTATACAAATTTTTTTCTGAGAATAGAGAGAGAAGGAAATCTCTCCAATTAATTTTGTGAAGCAAAGAAAATCTTTATAAGAAAACCAGACAAAGGCAGTCTAAGAAAGAAAATTTATAAGACATTCTCATTCTGTGACATGAAAGTATAAATCCAAGACAAATATTTTACGGTTATATTCTCTATATGGTTTTGTAAATAACCTCTATCCTCTGTGTATTTATAAAAAATACACATAAGTTTTTGTAAGTACATATAAAATTAGGACCTGTACAACAAACCAGATGTTAGCATTAACTGTATATTTTATCTTACCCCAAATGCTGATGCAATAATCATTTTATTATGTACTTTCCAATTCTTAGTTCGGTCCTCTGTAGATCCCTTGAGAGTAGTTTCATTTCACTTTTTACGGTTACTTCATTTAACCATAATTCAAAATGAGCATGAAATGGGAATTTCAAAGGTATTTGCTCAAGCTCTTGTCAGAGAAGAGTGTCATGATATTTAACTTAGGGAGGGCTGAGATGCTGAACCAGTCTGTGCCCTCCCTGGTGCCTGCCATTCAGCCACCTGCCTGAACACTCCAAAGAGCAGCCTGCAGAGGAGAAAGCCTCAAAGTGGCTTGAAGATGTGTGTCATTTTTAGGATTATTTGGGAGCACTGGGTGAACAGATAAGAGACTCTCTTTCCCCACCATTCCTGCCCCTGACAGGAGACGGATTATGATTCAAGACACAAGAAGACTGAAGAACTACTTAAAAAGGATTTGGCTCCTTGCTCTCATTGTCTTACGTGGGTGGGGGGTAGAGGTTTAGGAAGGTGATTGTAAAAGAGAAGCCAGGGGATGACCTGTTTGTAACCCAACCTCCGTGTCACATGGACTTAGGGATAATTTTACGCAGATTCTCAACTTTACTTGCCAATGTCAACTTCATTAGTGGGCAACAGAAACACAGATCCTCCCAAACAGTGTTTAATATAAATATGAATATATAAAAATCACTTAAACTGTGCTTTAGAAACATTTCCTTTGAACTTACATTTGAATGTATTTGCCTGATTGTTAGTATCATGTGTGCACGAACACCTAAGCAGTCTTCCATTTTGCGGGTGAACACACCCACAAAGATTCTGATGAAGCTAAAGATGAAGACAAAGTCTGGAAGTATTTTACTTGTGTTAAAAAATTATTCTGATGCTTATTAAAATAGTAAGGTAGACTTTATTCAGGACTGCTGCAGTGGGTGTAGGGACTACTACAGTGTAGTGGGGTTTTGCAGTGGGCAGAGATTGGGCTCAACCCTGGATACAGTAAAGAATAGCAGGGGTTTATAGCCAAAGAGAAGGATGGACGGAGGAGTCAGTGGATGAAAAATACCGTGGAAGTGTGATAATTCTTACTACACTGAACTAAAGAGATACTGAAGGCAGGCCAGGGTGATAAGATGTTGTTTGGGAGGTGGTAGAGTAAGAAGTTTGGTCAGATATTCAGGGTGATCAGATTCCAGGGTGAGAAATGCTAGCTAAACTGAAGTAGCAGGGTTCTTGCTAAAACTGGGCTATGCGAGACAGACACTGAAGATGCAGGCCTAAAAGGCTCAGCTGAGTCTGACAAGGGGTCAAGGAGGGAGTTTGTCACCTGCTGGGAGAGGATGCACGTGGGCAACAATGAACACAGGCAGAAGGCAGAAGGCAATAGTTCAGCCCTGAATTCGGGATGGTTTCACATGTAACTGATAGAAACCACTGTGTGTTTATATTGATACACATTTTACGTGTCTAGGAATATTTGGGAAGAACTGATGTTTAAAAAAGAATGAGTTCAAGCAGACATGGAATGTGGGCCCAAATACCAAATTCAATGAAAAGAGCCAGTAGCAAAACTGTGTATTTAGTACAATTCCATATTTGATACAAATGAATGGTAATAATAAATATAAATTTATACACAGGGAAGGAAAAGTTTTGGAATGTAAACAGAATTGCTAAAAATAGCTTTCTTTGGGAAATAGAATTAGAGGGAAAATTCAAGTTTCATGTCATATATTTCAGTAATTTTTCACTGGTAGTAATTTTCTTTTTATAATAAACACTACGTTAGCAATTTGGAAAAAATATTTTTTAAAGGGGGTGGGGCAAGGGGCAACAGAGCCCTCATCTCCCCGTAGTATTGTCTAGGAAAGAGTTCAAAAGAAGAAGCCATATCAACTGACTCACTGGCCCCAAAGGTGATGTTTGAATCTTGTCATCAACTGCTCTCTTCTCAGGCAGGGCACAGAGTTCACCAGCTTTCAGCCTATGACTCCAGCAGCAGCTGACTAGTACCTAGGGAAAATTCATATGGGAACAAAGGTATAATAAAATGAAGCAGGAATGTCAATGGCAAATACTCACTGTGCCAACAAAGTAAGTCCTTAGTAGAATAAGCACAGCCCAGCAATCCTTGAAAAGTAAATTTGTGCCAGCAAATTCCATGGAAGCAATAGTCAAAGGATCTTTCCCAGAGGAAGGAAACAAGAATCATCCCTTCCAGCACTGGCCTTATCTATAACCCTGGATTTGACACTGGGCTGCACCCCTTACTTGCTGTGTGATACCGGGTAAATTACTTAACCTCTCTGACCCTTGGTTTCTTCATCAGTAATGTGGAAAACAATAGCATATATCTTATAGGATTATTGTATGGATTATCACCTAATGTCTCAGCTCAGGAAGGTAAATACAGAGAGTTCCCATTGTGGCTCAGGGTAATGAACTGACTAATATCTATGAGGATACAGGTTCGATCCCTGGCCTTGTTCAGTGGGTTAAGGATCCAGTGGCCCTAACAAGACAAAAACAAAAACAAAACAAAGGTAAATACAAAACAAAACCCAAAACAACCACAGTCAACTCTATATACTAAAACACAAAAGCATTATGGAATTCCTATTGTGGCTCAGAGGGTCATGGACCTGACTAGCGTGAGGATGCGATCCCGGGCCCTCCTCAGTGTGTTAAGAATCCGATGTTGCCCTGAGCTGTGGTATGGATTGAAGCTGTGGCTCCGATCTGGTGTTGCTGTGGCTGTGGCTGTGGCCGGCAGCTGCAGCTCCGATTCAACCCCTGGCCTGGGAGCTTCCATATGCTGAAGGTGAGGCCCTTAAAAATACATACAAACAAAAACACAAAAGCATTAAATAAAGGTTTATTGCCATCATATTACAGACATGTTTCATCATATGTAAGCATTACAGCAAATTCTGTATAAGATATATAAGCAAATACCAAAAAATGTTGTTGCGATGTAAGACATCATGAAATGGAGAAATTCTACACAGTAAGGAACTTAGTGATACTTCGTGAAGTACTTCTCTTTTGTCTCTAGCTCTTCATATTTACCCATGTCAAAGATAATTTGTCGATAAATGTCCAGGCCAAGCTTTGAATATGTTTTAACTTTTCCTCACTTTATCAATTTACTCATTTATTCTATTCTGCAAATTCACTAAAAAGCACGAGAGCTCATGCCATACAAATGGAAATAAAAAGATGCATACATTTGGAGTCAGATGTATCCATTTTTAATTCACTTTGTGACCTTGGGCATATTATACAATGCCTTTGTTCTTTGGATTCTTTGTCTGTTCAATGAAAATATTATAATGTCCTCATCTCAGGGTTGTTATGAGGACTAAATAATTGTACTTCACATGCCTGGCACTCAGTATGTGCTTAAAAGTTGTGAGTTTCCCTGCTTTTCCAAAAGGAATCTTAGAGATCATCACCCTTCTCATTTTACAAATGAGAAAGCTCAAGATCACATTTTTTTTTAAAATACCCATTCTGAGTCCCATTTCTATACTTTTTCCACTGCTGTCCTTTCTCTTATTAGCTTGGTTAACTTCAATAAAGAAGACAAAACTCAGTGGAATCAAAAAGTATTCTTTTCCTCTTTTTAATATATGTAAGCCAAGAAGAGACTTTTAAAGTAGGAGTGAGTTTTATGAAAGGTAATAAGTAGTCTAAGAACTGTTTTAAATCCTCAGAGATATTAAAAACAGAAGTTCTGTTCTTCCAAGATTTCCACAGCAGAACACAAGTATTCTGTATGCTTTGGCACCAAGAACTCCAGCACAGAGTATTTATCTGCACATTTCAACTCAGGCCTCCGGAATGCTTGCCCATGGAATTGGCAAAGGAACTGAATTTCAGTGTTTAGAGCAGTCAAGTTTGCTCAGCACACAGCTGTATTTGAAGTCCAGATCTCTTCCTTTAGTCAACAGAACTTGCACAAAACACAAGTAATTTAACTGTAAGTGCTGGGATCTTACCCTGCTTTCATATCTTTGTCATGCTTTTCCATACCTAAAGATTACCCATGGATAAGCCAAGAGAACTGTGATTATGTCCCTGATGTTTGAAAAAGGCAAAATTGAGCAACCTGTAATTTAGATCTTGGCCTATTCATTTGAGGAAGAATGTAAAGCTTTATTTGGCAGGAAGGAGATATCCAATACTACCATTAAAAATGGCTTAAAAATCAATTTTTAAAGTTATTTCCTTAAAAACATGTTTTTAAAATGACATTTTACCATAATAAAATTGGTTGCATCTTATTGGGTCATTTAAAGACCTATGTATATTTGTTTGTCTCTCTCATTTGTTTCACTTGCTTCTTGACTGATCTCAGGTAAAGTTCTTACTGCATTCAGAAAGAGCAGGAAACCTTAAATGTCTAAGGCTACTTTGAACTGCTGTATTACATGGAAACACAGCCACTGGAAATGGGCCATATTGGTGATTACAACCCCTTGCTCTTAGCAAATTGCTCATGTAGCAAACCATAGCTGTTGTTATAACTTTTTTGTTGTTGTCTTTTTGCCTTTTCTAGAGCCGCTCCTGTGGCATATGGAGGTTCCCAGGCTAGGGGTCTAATCGGAGCTGTGGCTGCTGGCCTACACCACAGCTCACGGCAATGCCGGATCCTTAACCACTGAGCCAGGCAAGGGATCGAACCCGCAACCTCATGGTTCCTAGTCGGACTCATTAACCACTGAGCCACGATGGGAACTCCTGTTGTTGTAACTCTTAAATGGTTCAGCCACAATCCAGATACTTTAGTCATGCGGATCTGTAGAAGAGCGCAAAAATCATTCAGAGGCCTATGAGACATCTTTGTGGCTTCTGAGGTAACACACTGCTTCCCAAAACTGCTCCTTGATTTGGCATTGGGGAAATTTTCCAGCCTGCATGGTAAGAGGAGCAATACGTTAATTTTATTTAATAGGCCTGAGTTCATTTTACAGGAAAGGGTGAGGCTGAACAAACCTCTAATCCTGCTATGTATTAATGTACTTGGTTCCATTTCTTACAGATAATTTTTCTCAGGAGAAAAATCCTATCAGAATTGTAATTAAATTTGGACTGTGGGGGTCTTGTGAAATGTATCTTAAAACAACTTTATACTGTGCTGCCTCAATTACAAAAAGTAGGATTATACCATGGGCTAACTATGAATACACAATGGACATTTGCTCCCTTCCAAATTATAGCAACTTGACTGGATATTAATCTTGGGGATATTTTCACAAGAAGAGAGACTGCAAGCATTTCGAAATTGCTGTCCAAAGCTCACCAGTTTCTGACAATAATACCAGACTCATAAACAAAGCAGTGCAGTTATCACCTCTCTTAGTCGTAAAATGGTTATTTATTGATTTATTTTTACTGTTATTTCTGGATCTCATCACCCATAGCAAGAACCCATCTGCTATGAATTCTCTGTTATACACTTTAGTCTTGACTCACAAAAAATTATTCAAAATTCTGAAGTCTTGGGGCATGTCCACATCCTGAGAGGCTGCTTGATGTATCCCTGCTTCAAAGTTTTTAGACTCTGTGTTTCTAACAAGTTTCCAGAAAACCATACACTTTTCTGAAAATTCTCCCCTGTAGTACTATAGGATGCTGAGTTACATTCATTCTTATTTTGTTTTTAGTTTTTTTGTTTTGGGCTTACTCATGGCATGCAGAAGTTTCCAGGCCAGGAATCAAACCATGCCACATTAGTGACAATGCCAGATCCTTAACCCACTACGCCACAAGGGAATACCATTCTTATTTGTTTTTTTTAAGGAGTCCTTTCCTGGGACTCATTGTCCCTCCCTATACTATTCTCTGCCTCTTCTAACACTTGATGCCACACTATCGTTATTATTATCTGAGTAATGGCAACAGAGGAACGTAACTATGTCTAAGGGCTTGCACTCTTCAATCTGCGAACCAATTATTTTTCTGTGATGGTGATCAATAGCCTTCTGTTTGCTTTGTTCTTTAAAAGCTTATCTTAAGCAATCTTTGAAAGTCATATAAGGGTGGACATGAAAATCCAGTCTAAGTAACTTCATCTCTAAACTTTGATTACTATGCTTATCATGTATCTGGGAAGTCTTACCCAGATACATGATCAACCATTCCTAGCAAACAGTGGAATACAATTTTAATAGAGTGGGTAGTGATCTAGGTCAAATTTTCCAGTGCCAGGTTGTGTGTAGGACAGAATCCAAAACCTTAATAAAATTAAGCTATATTAGATCTCTAATGTCTCTTGATCTCTCTGGCCACTGAGAGAAAGAAATTAGATAGAACTGTCTTCCTCCATGTTCCATTTCCTTGGTCTCTCTATCCCATTTCCCACCTGTAAAACAATAGTAAAGACCCAAATCCCAAGACATTGCATATTTTTCTGCCCAAAATTCCCTGGGAAAAATATAATGATGAGTGTGCCCTGATGACTTCCAGGTCCTACGGACAACTATAAACAGAGGACAGCTGAAATCTGGCCATGGTCACTTCACTGGGTCCTCGGGGGAGGACCCAAAGGTAAGTTCCCAGCTGACTTTATCTCTACGGCACCATATAAAAGCAGGGAAGGAAGTGGCTGGAGATGTTCCAAACGATCTTGCTCTTCAGGCTAGATGCTAGTTTTTGTTTTGGAATAAGCCAGTGAAGACAGACAAAGATGCATACTCTAGGTTGGGTCTCTATATGCTTTCTGGAGTAAAGAAGTGCTTAAAATCAAGTCTTGGAGTGACTATTAAACTGGGAGAACAGGAAGCTGTGTTCTGGTCTTAGTTGGATCTCAATTTTCTCATCTGTAAAGTGAGACAATAGAACTAGATGATCTCTAAGAGGTGTTAGTAAAGTGTTGGAAGAAATCCCAAGTGGTTTCAGGTCCAACAGATAAATTCCTTGAAATCGTATGCAAACCTAAGTATGTGAGTGAGTGAGTGTGTGTGTATGTGCGTGCTTTCATTGAAGATGTCTGGACCTCCCAAACTGTTAAAAACCATTAAACTGATTTCAAATTCTAAAGTTCATTTAAGTGATATTTTAGTTTGAAGTCATTTCATTTCACTTTTCAGGATACAAGAACTTTTCCAAATGTATTATGAGTAACTAAGATAAGCAATGAGTTATGTCCTTTCCAGAGCTAATCCTCTGATGCATGTTTAAGACAATTAATCTAGACCTTGATCATAAAGTAATTTAACCAAGAAAAGCATCTGCTATTATTTTTTGTAAATTCTGAATACTTTTAGAATAGAACAATTGACTAATGATCTCATAGCCTCAGTTTATATGTGCATGCAAACCTAGATTAGAATAATTTGTCTCTAAAAATAACCATCCTTTTTTTTTTTTTTAACAAGTTTGAAGTTGTCAGTTACGGGTTATACACACATTCTTAAGGAAATTTGAAATGATCTTTAAGAATGAGTAGCTTTGAGGAGTTCCCCCTGTGGCACAGTGGGTTAAGGACTCAGTGTTACCACAGAGCCACAGCTGTGGCACAGGTCATAGCTGAAGCACAGACTTGATTCCTGGCCCAGGAGTTTCCATGAGCCACAGGTGGAGCCTGAAAAAAAAGAAAAAAAAAAACAATGAGTTGCTTTGAAATCATAAATAAGACAAAAAGTTTATTTCCCTTTGGAAAATAATCCACAAGTAACATTCCCCCCACCAAGAACTGGTGATTTATATTCTAGTAAGGATTTTGGCGTCTAAGCAATTTCACTACTTATCTGACTATGAGAACTTTCTTTTTGTATCTCTAGTCTTCAATTTCCTTTTGCACCTGAAAAATAAAGATAATGAATTTGAATGAAATGTCCTCAAAAATTCCTCCTTCCTCAGCGATACTATGGCTATCCTTGAGATTCTAAATGCCCTGTACTCAATATAGCTATCCTTGAGCTTAATAAAGAAAAGGTTCTGCTTTCATATTAGCTACTTTCTAGTCCTTTGGTTAATTAAGAAAAAAATTTTCTTTCTTGTCCTCAGTTCACCTGAATGCTCCTAAAGTCTAAACACATAAGACAGCTTTATTTTTAATAGGTTTCTCTGTTCTTTTATGAGTGACAGACGTTTCAGAATATGTATTTAATCTTCCTATAATTTTTAAAAGGCAAATTTCACTGGGGCCATTAAAGAATTCTCTGAAAAATCCAGACTTTATAGAAACCACCATCTCAGCTGGCTGAAAAGTAAAAGCTTTGTTAAATTGACTTGGCCTGGTTCCTAGGGTTTCCCAGGTATTAAGCAATATCTGAAAGTTAAGTCCATCACCTTCAGAAGCTGCAATGACTCTTTGATTCTATTGTAGTCTCATTTAGCAACTTAGTCTGTAATAATACATTTGCTAATAATATGATAAAGTTGATTATCTTTCCAAAGGCACCACAGTTATAACTTAGGATAGAATATCTCTGGGATATTGTCAATTTTGAAGTTCTCCTTCCAAGTTGGTTGGTTGCAAGGCCATTGGGGACATGTATTTCAGGTGTCACACTGTTTCATATATGATAATTTTTGTTTTCATATCTAAACACTGATGAATTAGATGGTACATTTTTTTTTCTTTTTTTTCTTTTTAGGGCTGCACCTGCAGCATATGGAAGTTCCCAGGCTAGGGGTTGAATTGGAGTTGCAGCTGCTGGCCTACGCCAGAGACATAGGAATGCCAGATCCAAGCCACATCTTCGACCTATGCCACAGCTTTTGGAAAATATCCCCCTTAAAATGTGCCATATGGAGTTCCCATTGTGTCTCAGAGGATTAATAACTTGACATAGTGTCTCTGTGAGGATGTGGGTTCGATCCCTGGCCTCGCTCAGTGGGTTAAGGATCAGGTGTTGCCACAAGCTGTGGCACAACTGAGACACAATGGGAACTCCATATGGCACATATGGCAGTTTTAAGGGGGATATTTTCTTCTAAGGTGAGCAGAGAACTTTTCATAAGGACCAATACTTATACTCCCTAAGCCATAGCGATCTATACTCCACAGGAATGTTACTCATGCATGCCTACTGTATGAAAGGGAAAGCCAGCACGTAGGGAAGATGTAGTGATTAAGGAATTATACCTGACCTCACCTGTAGTTACAGAAGCATTTGGAATTATAGAATTCTACTAAAGACAACATCTTATGATAGAAGGTATCCTAAAATATCATCTTATCCAAATCTATCATCACTTAGTCTTATAATGGGAAAGAGGGACAATGGGAGGTAACAGATTTTCTTAAAACCATATAGCTTAGTTGATTGTAAATCTCAGACTCTTTTGAATCCTAATCCAATGTTCTCATGACACATCATATATAGAAATGTGGAGTAACCGTATAAAACTGTCGTTTGTGCAGTTTTTTTTGTTTTGTTTTGTTTTGCTTTTTAGGGCCACACATGCAGCATATGGAGGTTCCCAGGCTAGGGGTCAAATCGGAGCTACAGCCGCCATCCTATGCCACAGCCACAGCAACGCAGGATCCGAGCTGTGTCTGCAACCTACACCACAGCTTATAGCAACACCAGATCCTTAACCCACTGAGCGAGGCCAGGGATCAAACCTGCAACCTCATGGTTCCTAGTCAGATTCATTTCCGCTGCGCCACGATGGGAGAGTTTTTGATAAATGGTTTCTATTATTCTTTGCCTAAATTGTATTTTACACCTAAACTGCTTTTTAATCTTTCATGAAAAATCAAAGTTAAAAGTATCAGACTGTTAGTGTTAACACAACAGCAGCTTCCACAGTTTTCTCATAACTAATGATAGCACTAATGTGGTGGCTAGGATGCTTTCACTTAAAATCAAAATGATTATTTCACTAATAAACAATTGGAAAATACTTGGAATATCCCAATTTTGTAGTTAAAATAGAGGCTTATTTTTAAAATAGAGGTAATATATTTTGGGTTAAGGAGGATTTGTTGAATACTTATTGAGCTAGAGTGTCTGACTTGTCCTATTCTTTTAAGTCCACTGGTGTTGTTTCAAGCCTAACAATAGCTAGCTCCTACCCAGTGTCAAAATACAAATAACAAATTGTAATAACTGTACCTTTAGAGAAATGCGGTATGCCTTTTAACTACTAAAAAAGGGTCAATTCTGGTGCCAAATTACATAAAGGTTGCAGTTTTGGGGACTGCAAATGAAGAGAAATGGAATACACCAAGGTAGCTGCTTGGGAAAATGAACAGTATATAATCTAGTATCTTTAATTTTATATACATGAATATAATGTATGTCAACTTTGTACATGAGATACATATTTAAACATTTTACTCAACAGATAAGAATTTACAATAGCAATATAAATGACTAAAGGGCTTTCCACTTAATATACTTAGGTTAGATCTGTACTTTAACAGGAAAGGAATTTAATAGTTTACAATTATAGAAACACTGACATTTAAAACAAGACTTTATAAAATAATTTATATATATATCCTAGCATCTATTGAAAGGAATGATTTGCATTTGTGGATGTGTGCAATGAATGGCATATTTTAAACTTTTAGGTAATAAAATAATTTAGAAGCAGTTCATGCAGTGGTCAAAGCAAGGGATGGCCATTCCTTCAAGATAACCTTTATCATTGATATCAGGTGCACACTAGGTACCATCGGGGCTCACTGGACCAAGTCTCCTTCAACAATTACTTATATGAACACCAATATACATGAGTGGATATCCTTCCTTCCATAGTACAAATACAGGTCACAACTTCTCTCAGCTGTGGGAGTAGTCAGCTTATACTTAAAGTGATTGCATGTCTCTCTAGGAGTTCTACGAACTGTATCTCTATCTGAGGTAACTAACAGAACTTCCTGGTTTTCACAACTTTACTCTGATACTTCACAGAGTGCCCCCCATGTCCGATGACATAAACATCCAGCAGGTAAGATTTTCCAGGCTGAAGACCTTTAATTGTTTCTGTGGTCACTGCTTTTTGTAGGTTTTGACTATGGAAATATTTACAGAGGACCTTCTCTGATTTCTTCCTTGTATCTGGTCCAAGGCATTGGTTTTGTTCTCTTTTCTTCTGGTCTTCATTGTAGTTATCATCCACTTCCTTTTTGTAGATGCAAAACTTGTTCCTTTCCTGGGTACCTAGCCAAGCCACGGTGGCTGAAGAACAGGTACGGAGCTTGTCGAAAGCTTTGATTCGTGTGTCTTCAGGAAGAGAGGGAAATGACTGCTTACTCGGCCTGGTGGTGGCTAGTATTTTCAACAGAGAGGCTCCTTTCTTGTTTCCTTTCAGTCGAATGAGATATTTGGCCTTCGGTTTTCCTCTCAGCTGAAACTGCCGTATGCCTTCTACATTCTGAGACAGGAGAAGTTTCCCATCTCTTCTCACTTGGATCTGCACAGCATCCAGACAAGAGTGAATAAAGAAGGTGACTTTTTGGTGAGAGGAGACTGGAGCAAATCGTAGAAACTTTGCTCCCTTCCTTTTAACAAACACATCTGTAACCTTCCCATCTTTCAGCTCAACTGTCTTCTGTTTTGCTTCTTCCTTGGTCCGGGCAAAGGTGCCCACGTAGGCAGTGCTCGTGTTGCTGTTGCTGTTGGCCACAAAGACGTCAAAGTAGTACTGCGTGTCGGGTTTCAGGTCCGAGACAGTGAAGATGTTTTTATTTCCTATGCAGATTTTCTGAATGTCAACCTTGGGCCTCGAGTAGGCATGCCGCCCCAGTTTTGGGGAAGGCTTTGTCAGGAAGCTGCGTTCTTTACCTGAGTTATCTGAAGGAAATCCAAAGTGGGCAAAGTCGAAAGGGCTGAAGTCCACACCGGGTTTTGGTGCCATCATGAAAGCATCATCTGCACTCAGCTTTGCTTCCACTGCACAGAGACTTTTGAAATTGTGCTCTTTGTTGATGACCACACAGTACTGAATGGGTTGTTTCAGCAAAGAGGCTGTGGGGCTTGGTTTCCAGGCCAAAGTGACTGTGGTGCGTCCCAGCGAGGTGACGTCAACTCTTGGGTCGTAAGGTAATTCAGGGTAGGGCTGGTCAGACTCTGGAGTTGTGGTGGCATATACTTTGAAATGTGTATCTTTCTCTGTTGAAAGAAGCTCCAACTGATATAAACCAGATGGAGAACTAGAAGATATGAAATATTCCACATCATTGCCTTTGTAGGAGAATAACTCTGTGCCTTCCTCATTAATGATCTGCTGCTTCTGCTGATCCAGAGGTTCTAGATCACCTAAAAGACATAAGAGAAGCCGTCTATGCGTAAGGGCATATGCTGTGGCTTGCCAACCTTAAATTGTGATTTTTAAGACAATTTTTATTTGGTTTTTCTCCATTATAAAAAGAATAAATGTTCCCAGTAGAAAACTGGGAGATATAAAGAAAAGACAAAAATATCATCTAATAATGTCTGATCCAGAGATTGTCCTTTATTAATATTTTGGCTTATTTCTATCATCCTTTTACATATTTTTATGCAATTGATATTATTCTCTCTTATTTTTCACTGTAACTTTATTGTCATGCATATAAATACCTAGAGAAACCTCCATTTTTCTCACTTAATATTATATCATAAAAATAATGTTGCTGGTTAATTTTTGACTATTATAATAATGTTCTTATGTATGTAAGGCTTTTATTATTATAAATTATTTCTTCAGGATACATTCCAATTAGTGGGATTTTTAGGCCAAAGACTGCAAACAGCTCAGAGACTAATCCCTACTATCAATCTACTTACTAAAAGGAATCTATCAGTTTGCACTTGAATAGCTAGCATTTTCACTAATTTCACTTTTGTTAGTAGGACTGAGCAGTCTCATTAAAAGATAGAATGCAAAGCACAGTAAGAGGACCTAATTTTCAATGTGTAGAATACATGCCCAGGAAGAAAGTAAGGACAGTATTGAAACTAAAATAATGTTTTCCATTTTTGTTACTGTTGACATCAGCTATCACACAGATTTCAGTGTGTGGATAAGTTGGAGGACCTGGAGAAGGACTGCATAGCCAGACTGGGGTTGTATCTTTTCCAGATGATCACTGCAGGTCGAGAGTGAAGTATATAAAATTTCATATTCCTAAACCATGTGATCAACACAATCAACTCACTATTCATTTTCTCAATCTCAATCTCATCACTCTCCATATGGGTTTTCAGTATCTTCCTAATTACTGCATGCATTCCCTTATCACTGTAAGTATCCAGCTTGCTAGCATCCTGTCCTGACACCAGTCTCAAGCCTTCACCCCTATAAGGGAGTAGCATCAATCCAGGGTCTTAGACAGACTATACTCCTTGTATCTTGCTATTTGCTTTCCACTATCTGCATCTTCTTTAAATGCCTAACCAAATCCTCCTCCTGACTTTCTTCTCATCCTGAACTTTCAGTGTTGCTAAATGCCTTTTTGTTCTTTGTTTCTATCCTTCATTCTCCAGAGATTGGAGACACTTATGCTTGGCCACATATTAGATTCACCTGGGGGAGGGGGGCGGGCACTTTCACCAGTCCCAGTATCCAGAGCTCACCCCAGGGGAGCTAAATCACGACCTCTGAGGTAGGATCCAGACATCAGTAGCATATAAAGCCCCCAAGTGATTCCAATGTTCAGGCAGGACTGTAAACCACAGCCAGAGAAACTGATTCACACCTCTTGCTTTTCCTCAAGCCTTCAGTCGTCCACACCTGCCTCTCTGAACCTTTTATTTTACCAAATCACCGTCATCTGATGCCAACTCCCATCTCCCTCATTTCTATCCCCGAGTCTCCAGCTTCACCTACGCATCCCTGCTGTTTTTTCTTACTAAGAGAAGGCTGCATGTCTCAGAAGACTTTCCGCCATCCATCCAGAGGTTAGGGCTGCTCACCTGAGCCTTCCCCACTTGCCTCCTCTGGCAGCTCCTGGAGGCTCAGCTTCCACTCTAAGGGTGCATCACAAGGAGTCACTGTGACTGATAATGGAGTGTTGTCTTCTTCAACCACAAAGAAATACCTGTGGGAAAGTGGACCAGTTCAGACTGGAAGTAATTCATTCTAATGCTTATAACCAAGATTATTGGAAAAATCACTTAACTTATATTCAATTAACAGAAAATAAAACTGGCTACCTGACACAAGTGATACTTTCAGCATTAACTGTGGAAGCCCAAGAACCCAAGATTCTGCAACCAGATCTCCTATCAACATAATGAGAAATAATGAAGTGATTTTGAACCAAAATGTATTGTTTGGGTATTGCTTGAGTTAAGAATCAAAATTTAACAGTTGGGGGTAAAAAAAAAAAAATTAACACAAGCCTGCTGGTGCAAAGTAAGTCACACCAAGAAGAATTTCCAGGTATGTTGTCCTATAGGCACTGATTTTCCATAAATTTGGAGATAATTTCTAAGTTAACCTGAGGGCACTCTAAGGTAGTCATTGACTCTTCCAAAAGATCATTTTCAGAGTAATGTTGTTCTAAAATGCATACTGATTTCTGGAAAAATAACACTATTCATATTTCCTTTATAGGTGATTACAAAGTATTGAGTATAGTTCCCTGTGCTAAACACTAGGTCTTTGTTGGTACATTTATGACTTTTATTCACAGCTTTACTGTTCCATATCTTTGTGGAGAGAGGTATCTAATTACTATTTGAGGAATATTTATTAAAGTTAAAGATCACTGTGTCAGTGGAAAGACACATTTCCCTATCCTTATGATTTTCTGTTGAATTAAATAACCTAATGATTTTAAAACAAAAATTTAAAAGATAAAAATGTTCTCCTCCAAGCTTACCCCTCAGATTTTTTTAAAATGATGCCTCAAAAGAACTTTTAAGGAGAATAAAAATACTGCTTATATTGCTTATTTATAACAATACTACATATTCTTACTCTGAATAATTTAGATGATTTCATTTATCGTTCAAAGTCCATAATTTTTCAAGGGAGGAAACAGCGGTTTCCATTGCAGCAAACCCAGAGCTGCTCACTGGTTTCAGGGAAAAGAATAAGCAAGTTTTATCTTCTAGAGATTGCACCTCCTGGGTATCTCCTACCTCTCTATCCTCGCCATATCCACTTCAACACCCTCTCTAAACTGACCACTGTGACCTTTTTCTTTCTCTTCACTCCACATACACTGAATTAGCAGACATTTTAGGCTTCATCTTTTTTTTTTTTTTTGGTCTTTTTAGGGCCTCACTCTGAGCATGTGGAAGTTCCCAGGCTAGGGGATGAATCAGAGCTGTAGCTGCCAGCCTACACCACAGCCAGAGCAATGTGAGATCTTTAACCCACTGAGCAAGGCCAGGGATTGAACTTGCATCCTGGTGAATCCTAGTCAGGTTCGTTACTAATGAGCCACAATGGGAACTCCCTAGGCTTTATCTTTAAAATATACCCAGAACCCATCACTTTGTTCCACTTTCCCTATTACCACCAGATCCAAGCCACCATTTTGTCATGCCTGAGCATGGCAATAGCCTTCTGACTGGTCTTGTTTCCATGTTGACTTCTTAGCTTATTTACCTCCTTCTAGGAGGAGATAATCCTTGCACCTCTAAGTCCAAACCCTCCAAGATCTTATTTCATTCAAATAAAAGCTACAGAACTTACAATGATTTGGGCCCACAACCAAATCTCTAAACTTGCCTCCTCTAGTCTTTTTCTCCTTTCATCAGTTTCTTGCTGTCTTTGGAATGTTTGTGGCATACTCATTCCTCAGGGCTTCTGCACTTGCTGTTCCTCCACCTGAGATGCTGTTCCTCCAGCTTTTGACCTTACTTGCTCAGTCACTGCATCAGCTCTCTACTCAAGCACCATCTTGCCATAGAGCTACTTTGACCCTTTAAGATATCATCTTCCTACCCATGAAGCTCTTCTCTTCATTTTTCTTCAAAGCACTTATCACTACTTGATGTATTATATGTATCATTATATGTATGTATCATGATATGTATCATTGCCTGATGTTATCTTTTCATCTCCCTCAACTAGAATGAGATCTACAAGAGGGCAGGGCATTGGGTTCACTGATGAAGACTTAGATACTAAATTCTTAATAAATACCTGTGGAATTAACTAATGAATGGGTGTGTAGCTTTTCTTAATCGTTCAGAATCTAAAACTTCTCAGGTGACGTCACTGGCATGTTATCATCCATTTTACCTTCTGTACTCAAACCACATTTCACTTCCAGATTCCAATATTAAAGCCATTGGAATACTGCTTTATCCTTACTATTATTTATAAATAAATAAATAAATTTAAAACTTGAAATACAGTTGATGTTCATGCCCTTTCTATTATATAATGTCATTTCTTCAAGACTGCCTTTTCTTACTCTTTTGGATCAGGTTCTCTCATATATTCTGTGTCCTATATTTTTCACTTTGGGCACATATTGCAATTTGTGACTATTTATATTACTATTTGATTAATATCATTTCCCCCACAAAGGCCCACTGAGGGTTCGTTTTCCATGTCATTTTATTTCCAGAATTTAGCACAGATTTCTGTATGTAGAAGATATCTGATAAATCTTTTTTTTTTCTCATCTTTTATCTTTTGTCTTTTTTTTAGGGCCGCACCCATGCCATATAGAAGTTCCCAGGCTAGGGGTCTAATCGGAGCTACAGCTGCTGGCCTACGCCAGAGCCAAAGCAACACCAGATCTGAGCCACGTCTGCAACCTACACCACAGCTCACTGCAATGCAGGATCCTTAACACACTGAGCAAGGCCAGAGGTCGAACCCGAAACCTCATGGTTCCTAGTCGGATTTGTTTCCACTGTGCCACAACGGAGACTCCAATAAATCTTTTTTTAATGAATGAATTACTAAATGAATAAATAGAACCCAAGAATCGTAACACCAACCTTATTCTAGCCTGAGGATACCTACATCTAGAGTCTGTTTCTGCCTGAAGATACAGAATCTGAATGGAAATACATGTGCTTTTTCTCCCCTTACTATTCAAAGAATTAGGAGGTGGAGGTAGACATAGGGCTGTGCAAAGACAAATAAAGTGAAGACTTTATAAAAGTAAAAAAAAACTTGTTCAGAATATAGCAAAGTTACAGACAAAATAACTAGATGGTTGGACTGTTTACTAGATGGAAACTTTATGTACCTTAAGTATCCCTAAAGATAGGTGTCACATGGTTTAATTTTAATTTGGTCAGCTTTCGGAGAGTAGAATTTTGTTCCTTTGGCCAGTTGCATAGGTGATATTAACCACATAAACACAACTGAACCTAGCTGCATTACAAAGAATTAGGTAAGACAAAATAATTTATAAAGCATCATGGGATTTAAAAAGTACTCAAAACTTTTGGTTTTGATTTTTACATGGGTAGCAGAGCTGACACTGAAGCAGAAATCAGTGTGCAAGTTCATCCATTATCTTTCGTTCTTATTTCAAATAAGAAAGTAGTTTCTTTCCCAAAGTAAGCAACTATGTCTTAGTAACTTAAATATAGGCCATAAGCAAGCAATAACAAAGAAAACAATGCTTACATTCCACAAGGTAATCATTATACATATAAAACATCAGGGAGTCCCTCTAAGTCAACATTTTCATATGGAAGCACTTATGATTAGGCATAAAGGATAATCTGAATAAACTTTAACAATTCAACAAACGTTTACTGTCTACCATGCACAGCGTACTCATGGAAGGGAGCTGCAATCAGAGATGACAGGGCATGATCTCCGAGCTCCAGGTATGTACTGGCCAGTGAGGGAGACAGAAATATGATAAACATGCCCCAAATTATGATGATACAGAACTGAGGGATAAACACTCCATGAACCATTTAGACTTTGGAATTTATGTATAAACATAGAATAATTAATGAACTTGTTGTATTTTGCAATCCTCTGCCACCAAACTTTATCTGGAATTGCAACTTTAGTTATAATATCAACAATGTCTATGTCCGTCTCCCGCTACATATTTCCCCCTAGAAATGATTGTGGTCACAACTCTTTACCTAGTATAAGTTAACATTGCATCCAAATGTAGATATCAAAGTCCCCAATCATTATTTGTGGGTGAAAAAGAGACCAAAAGAATGAACAAAGGAAAGAAATAAAGACGGAGGGAGGAAAGCAGTATGTGTTGTTTTGAAATATCTTGTAATAAAAACATGGGCTTCAAAGAAAAAAATGTTAATTTTAAGACAACTCTTAGAACTAAGACTTACTTAATTTTTAAGAGATTGAAAATTAAGGATAACCTTTTTATTTAAGTAAGTGATATGACTGCATAATGAGGAATCCTATATTTTAAAGAACACTGCAAAGCAGTACACAAAGCACATTTAGGAAATCAAAGTAATTTTTAACAAAAAAATTTTGTTCACTCAAAAATTTCAAGAGACAAAAGAATATGAAAAGCAAAATGTGTTCAGCATGAATTCAGCTGATATTTAAGGCTAATTTGAATCATTAGGACTGCCTCCTCTGCCCTTCCCTGTTTTTACAGACTGAGCCACTGTAAATACCAGAGCATCGAGTTTCCTTCAGTGTAATCATCCTTGCATTTTGTGTCTTCACTCTTAGGACTGTCATCAGAAGAGTCATAATTCTTTTATGTATCACTGACAAATCAGTTCCTAATCCATTACATTCATTCTATCAAATAATTTCATTCGGGTGGTGCTGAAATGACCCAAACAATGGGTCACACCAGTCAAAATATGAAAGCCGATTACTGACTGTCATTCAGACTGACCAGAGGGTAATATTGACAGTGTCATTCAGTGGAAGGGGAGCACTACCTGATATTATTGTCAATCAAAACTGAAGTGACAAGAGAAAGATCACCTGATGATTTGACACATCTCAAACTTTGGAAAATAGATTACTGATGATGTGACACAGTTTTATCCTTTGGAACGCCAAGGCACCCCAGGTTAAAAGGAGAAATAGTTCAAATTATCACAACAATGTAAATCAATGATACTTCATTAAAACTTTACAAAATGAAAAAAAAGAGAAAATATGAAATATGATAGAGAGGAGTTTGGGCATTGCAAAATAAGTAATTTTAGATATAAAGAGTTTACATGATATATATTATTTAGTTAGTTATACGATATATATGTAATTTTTTAAAAGTCAAAATATTTAGAAGCATTATGTGAGCGCCATTTGTTGATTTGGAGTGAAGGTAAATGAGCAGCCAGTTTTAATCCTTGTTTGGTAAGATGCTTTCAGAACCCAATCATATTGATTAAAGAAATATTATCCTTACGAATCAATGCAAACCCTTGAAGAATCACATGTATTCAATTAATTCCATTAACCCTCTAGAGTCATTCTCAGAAATTTCCTACTGTCCTGAAAAAAACAATCATTCTAAAACATAAGACATGCAAGGATTGCTCTGTCCACCCCAAAGGAGATCACAGTTAGCAAGAATCAAAGAGCCTGTACATAACGACTAGTAGTTGCACTGCCATTGCTTTTCTTACAGAGAGAAAAATAGGCAATGCTATACAGAATTTGATTGCAAATTATCTAAAGTAAATCTAAAAGGCTCCTTTCTTTTTTAAAGACACCTTTATGAGCTTATTGATAGAGGAACTACTGCAGGGAGAATACCTTTTAGGTGTGTCTCTAAAGAGATAACTGTTAATTTCAGCTCCATCTGGAATTACTGATGAATCATGAAAAAATGCCTTGTCCCGAATTTGCATCTGGAAGAGTTCCTCATCTCGAGTGGGTAACTTCTGGGTCTTTGAGCTGAGTGGTAATAGCAGCCACAGCATACACCAGTGGAGAGGCACCATCCTGGGGCAACAGAAAGAAATGCTTACATTAATTCTATAGGCAAAACACATGGGCAAGTTGCAAACTTTCTAAAGGGTTACCACTACTTTGGTTTTGACAGGAAAAGCTGTACTGTGTATTTTGGATATAGGTACATGATCCTGAAGGCAACTTTCCTGTTTTTGTTTTTTTTTTCCTAAAGTATTTCATTGAGTTAATAATGAATTCACCAGAATTTCAGACATTAAAAAGATTTTTGAAATGAAAGGACTCTTCGTGCATTAATTCCCTGAGTATTCAGAGAGAAAAATCCTCCTTTCATTATAGCAGAAGCCAATATGGTTATCGTAGCCAATATTGTTATCTCTACACAAATGTCTCAAATCATGAACCATAACATAAGTCACAGAGACCCACTGACAGAAAATTGCCACTGGACAGTTATTCTTCCTTAGAATTCGACTAAAGGGAGTTCCCATTGTGGATCAGCAGTAACGAATCCAACTAGTATCCATGAGGATGGGGTTTGATTCCTGGCCTTGCTCAGTGGGTTAAGGATCCAGCTTTGCTGTGAGCTGTGTTGTAGGTCACAGACATGGCTTGGATCTGGTGTTGCTGTGGCTGTGGCACAGGTTGGCAGCTGTAGCTCTGATTTGACCCCTAACCTGGGAACCTCCATATGCTGTGGGTGTGGCCCTAAAAAGAAAAAAAAATTGACTAAGGGTCATATGGATATAGAATTATTTTTATTATGCAAATCAGATTTTCATAAATCAGAGATTATGAAGTTTAACTTTCTCATAGGATAAGCAATTTGTCCAATATCACAAGGTGAGTTGTTTGTTATTGTCTCACATGACAGATTTACCAGATAACACACCATTTATATATAAACTTTTACCATATTAAAAAGCAGGCTTGGGTTGACACTTCAAATCAAGAAAGACCATTGGGAAGTTCTATAGTTAGGTCATTTTGTCTTAATCTCCAGCAGAGTTATGTATTTACCACTCCAGGAGAGTGTTTTCATTGAGTTACATTTTGGCATTTGTCACTGACTTTCATCAAAAATCCTTAAAGTATTATGGATCATTCTTTAGGGCACATTGCTGTAGGGAGGTTTTCAAGGACACCATCTTCTACATGCTTCCCTCTCCCAACAGGAAGCTTCAGGTGAGTTCTTTTCTCATCAAGTGCTAGTGAAAGGCTTTGCTTCCTTTGAGGATTTGGTGCCTGTTTTCCTCACAGAAAAAAACTCTAAGGAGTTGTTTTCCCTTATCCCTTTGACAACATATATCAGTGAGTTCTAGCATTAGGGAAATAGAGCATCTTTACAGTGAAGTACTTTAAATAGTGAAAAAGTCAAATGCAAATATTTGTGATAATTTGGAGTGATTGCCAGTTTTATTTCTAAATAGTTATTGCCACAGCTATGAGGTCACCTCTACTTAAACTATCACTTGATTTTATCTTTGGGTGCTATCAAAAATAGATCTATACAACTGAAAATATTTTTGAAGGGAATAAATTTCTCTTTTTTATGAGAGTCTAAGAAGTAGTTTTTCTCAGTGAGCTAGCTCAGAAGACCATTTAACTTACTTTTTCAAAAGTTTTCTGCCATGTGTGCTGCAGTTTTCCATATAAGATATCTTCAGTAATTAAGAGTTATTATGTGCAAAACACAGTGCTAAATTCCCTAACTGCATTATTGCATTTACTCTTCACAAAAACCTTGTGAAGCTAAGTACTATTCTTATATAAGAATAAGCCTCCTAAACATAAGCAGAGGGTGAATCGACTGCAGAGCCCAAACATTTATCCTTTATTATATCTCTTAAGAAGGCAACAACGATTTCTTATGAAAGGCTCTTATTTTTCATTCTTATTTTTCAATTGTGTTGCAGTTGAAGGTAAATTTGACAAACAGCTAAGAAACTTGAACTTTTAGTTTTAGCTCCTAACTAGAAGTGTAATTCTAGGCAATTCACTGAACATTCTGGACCTCAACTTTATAAAATTTTTGCTTGGATGATCTCTAAACTCTGAAAAGAAATGATGATTCTGAGACTAAATACTAAAATCTTGTTCCCAAGTAGCTTGTAGTTTAGGAATAAGACCAGTCTCCTTAAGTTTCATTAAATAATCTGTGCCTCAGATATCCAGATGGTTGTCAAGGTGAAATCCAAAGGGAGCTGGGGATGTAAATGGGTGCTCCCATGAAGTTATTAACAAGAGACAATGGTTTTATCTGCCAAAGATGGCTGGATGGGTCAAAATCAAAACTCAGTGAAACTATTTGAAACAAATAGGGACACAATGGAGTAAAGTGTATGGGACCTCCCCTCATAATCCTAATCCCTCCCCTCTGTCACCCTTTGTCCTGTAGCCAACAGACATGGAAAATTGGAAGAGAACTTGATATGCTGCCCTTGTAAAGAAACACTTATTATTTCAGCATAATAAAACATATTCAGTTTATTTTATCTCTGAAACTTTGCCTCCTGAGAGCAGAAGAGGCCAGATAATAAAATACGTCTCGTTAGAAATGCTTAGAATTTGGCTTTCCATATTTATTAGGAACTTAGAGAAAACATGCCATGTTAGCACTTGAGTGTGAGATACTTGGGTGTATTTGCCCTAGAATCATTCAAGGGCAGCGTTCTCTCATTAGCCCTGTTTTCCCTTAAAGCTGTCAATTGCACAGTACCTCTACATAATGAGGAGGACAAGCTGCCCAATGCCCCAGGATATTTGAGATATTTAGGTCAGCCCCAGAGTTAGAGAGCTAGATGGTTATGGCTGGTAGGGATTTACCCAGCATCCTCAGCTGCCTGTGGGAGGAACTTTCTCTTTATCAAACCAGCTAATTACAAGAGGTAAATTTTGGGTTAATAACAATATTAATAAATTTTATTGTATATGTGCTGTACACATATTCTCTCATGTAATGCTAATAACAACCCAATGATATAGGTACTATCATTTATCCCATTTCAAAAATGATCAAACTGAGGCTTGGATAGGTAAGATCACATAGTGAATACAATCCAACATGAGATATCCAAACCATCAAAAGTGACTTTAAAAATATGGTAAATATGATTATTATATATTCCCCCACATCAGCTACCTAGCAATGTAATATTTAGTAAACAATTTCAGATAATAAGATTATGCATAGTAACTGTTCAAAGACAATTCTCCATGGGCTTCTGTGATTCTTTTTGCATATTTGGGGAGCAGGAGAACTGACTGCCTTTGTTCCAGATGATCTTTTCAAGGATGTTCATGTAGGAAACAGTCTCTGAAGAAAAAGCTTCTGGAGCTAAGAGAAGGCATGATTATCACCCATTATAAAAATCCAGGTTCCCCCCAAATAGACTGCCATCAGGCCCTCTTTGCATAATCCTGTGAGAATTGGGGGTCAAGCAGCCAGTAGGAGAAAATACTGCTGCTGGGGGTCTGTGGCTTTTGCTAATGCTCTGAGCGATATGTCCTTTGTCTCTAACCCAAGAATCTCATGCCATCAAGCACCCATGAAACTATGGCAGGCTAACTTGTTAGCTTGTAAAGGAGGGTAAAGTCTCAAACTCTTCACAATTCCTTGACACTAAGATTTGATTTTATTTTTACTGGCTTATCTACTGGCTCAGGTAGATATTTTTTATTCAGATTATCATCAGTAGGGAATAGATTCCACTTTATCTTTTGCTTTCGATATATAAAATGTCACATTTCCACAGCTAAAATTCTATCAGGTCACATTTTTTTTGTTTCTGAAGCAATTTTAACCATTTTAATTGCCACATCAATTATGGGAAAAATAGGTATCTTTCAGAAAAGTCTTTAAAGTTAGTATGATCTCTTTTTATTGTATCTACATGAGAAGATGGAAGTTAACTAAACCTACTGTGATAATCATTTCACAATATATGTAAATCAAACCATCATGCTGTACTCCTTAAACTTATAGAATGATGTATTATTTTTCAATAAAACTGAAAAAAATTAGGATGATTCCCTAAACATAAGACTTTATATTCTGGTGCATTATTGTTTTCAAAATGTTATCTAATAACATTCATCTACTTCTGGGAAAAACATACTCAGTTATTAGAGAAAGTTAATAATCTGTTCAATTTGATCAGGTTATAGGCAGAATTTTTTTGGGCAAAATGTACTTAAAAGAAGCACTGAATACAGCTAATCAAAAAATAATTATACAGACATTGTGCATATTTTTATAATTTATTACTCATTGATTCAAATGTAAAGCATTACTTAAGTATTGTTGAAAAAATAGAATTTTATAGATTTTTTTTCCCTTCCAAAAAATGTTCTCTCTCAGACATTCAGTTTAATAATTAGTTACTTTAAATAAACAACTGAGAATATATTCTTCTTAAGAAATAAGCCTTGGGTAAGCCAGTCTATAAGGACAGACTTTTCTTCTAAGATTACAAAAGTGCCCTCTAATGGCATAACTTTTCCTCTTATTTCTTTTTGTTTCTTTTAGGTATCTAGTGCTTATCTAGAGCTTAAATTTACATTTAAATTAAATAACACTTCTCAGAATTTCTCTTTCAGTATCATTACTTCTGCCAAGGGCATTTGGTAGATATTTCTGAAAATGTGTTTGCACAGCAAGAAATTTTGCTATCTATCTACAATCAAGGGTCTAGTTCTAACAGAGGTAGAAAGTTGCTAGGATGACTCTAAATATTTTTATTTTGCTAGGCAGATCAATTGACTTGGTTGCACAATGATTAACAGCCCCCAAAAGTAGGTGGTGTTATACTACTGCTGAGAAACTTGACTTTAACTGTTTCGATTGAAAAGTTCTAATGAATCATGTATTGTCAGTGCTTATCTGAAACTCTGATTGTTCATCTTGTCAGAAGCCTTCTCCACATTTGGCATACTCCCTCCTATCTGACCGAGACTGAAGTGAGAAAAATGATTTGGTAAACCTCAGTTTTTAATCTATATTATTAGCAATCTAGAGTATTGAAGATGTGAGATCCTTTTATCCTTTGGAATGCCAATGGGTCCTAGCTTAAAAGGAGAAATCATTTTTGAAATATAATTGTCCAATGAGACTAATCATTATTCTATACTTAGAAAGGTGGAGAGAGCTTTAGGCACTGAAAAGTAAGTCACTTTAAATATTATTCATTTATATGATACACAGAGATTTAAGGTCAAGCTATTTAGATACATTATATGAATGCAATTAGCTGATGTTAAAGATCCATGAGCAGTGGTTCTAAAAGAACCTTTTATATATACATTATTATTATTATTATTATCATCATCATCATTTTGGTCTTTCTAGGCCCGCACCCACGCCATGTGGAAATTTCCAGGCTAGAGGTCAAATCAGAACTGTAGCTGCTGGCCTGTACCACAGCCACAGGAACGGGGGAGCCGAGCTGCATCTGCAACCTATACCACAGTTCATGGCAACACAGGATCCTTAACCCACTGGAGCAAGGCCAGGGATTGAACCCACGTCATCATGGATACTAGTCAGGTTCATTACTGCTGAGCCACGACAGGAACTCCTATTCAATTTTATTTTTCTATGTGCTGACCCCTCTCTGTCGAGCAGGTAAACACTAAACACTACTATAGCTTTAGAAGGGTGGAGAGAGGTTGCTTTTGGGTGTTTTGGACTCTGATGACTGGGGCTGCTTTTCTTATTCCACTCACCTTTACCTTCTCTGCTGGGTTCTCTGCTGCCCCACCCCACAGTGAACTGCAGACCAGTTTTAAAGAAAATGCCAGTAAAGAGCTCTAGGTATTTTTATTGTCCTACAGAGGGAGGAAGTGGGGCAAGTGATGAAGAACGGAAAGCATACAAATAATTCTAAGGCTTTATTTCCAGCATTAACTTGAACGTTTTAGTCTGTGGGGACTTTAGCATAGTGAAATAGTCAAACAGACCTGGCATGTCCTTTTCCCACAAATCTGTGGCAATACTTGAGAACTGTAAAATGGTCAGATGGTAAGCAAGAAACAAATTAAAGGAAGCTTGAATAATTTATCAATGTATCAACTAAACACCCAGGATGACTTCTATCATCACAAAAAACACAACAGGAGTTCCCTTCGTGGCTCAGTGGTTAACGAATCCGACCAGGAACCATGAGGTTGTGGGTTCGAGCCCTGGCCTTGCTCAGTGGGTTAAGGATCCAGTTTTGCCGTGAGCTGTGGCATAGGTCGCAGACGTGGCTCAGATCCCACGTTGCTGTGGCTTTGGCGTAGGCTGGCGGCTACAGCTCCTATTTGACCCCTAGCCTGGGAACCTCCATATGCCACAGGAGCGGCCCTAGAAAAGGCAAAAAGACAAAAAAAAAGGCAAAAAACAAAAAAACAAAAAACACAACGGGCCTAAAAGCAAATAAAACTTTCCCTTGGGAGTCAACAGCAGCTCATTACTGTCATTTTGCAAAAGTTATCTTCAGTTACATAGTCAACTTACTATCTTGGTTAAGCCAATTGTTAATCCACTTGGTTAACCCAATTAGTGAAAATAAAAAATTATTATTTGAAATTGTGCAAACAATGATAGTAAACAAATCTGGTTACTTCTTTTGCTTCTCTAAAATTTGTATTAAGTGGGTTTAACCACAAATCCTAATTGAGAATCTTGAGTAGGGAAATATTTCAAACCACTAAAAAGCTTGCCTTTAATATTTATAGATCACTGATTAGTTACATTACCTCACTAATTGAAGAAATTTGCAAGTCTTGTAGATAAAAAGTTCTTTCAGGTTTTCATGTAACTTTCCAAGGCTCTCTTAATAGAAGATGTCATATAAATGAAGGCACTGCAGGTTTTCTTAGCTCTATAGTTCCCTCAGAATGGCAGCCAGCGGCCCTACCTAACTGTAACACGATCAAAACAAATCCCTCCTTCCCTTTACCACCAACCACCAAGGTCCTGCATGTTCCTTGTAGAACATGTGAACATATTTGTAAAAAAATGTCATCAAGCTTTTCGGACATTACATGGTATAAAACTTAATAAGATCAGATTCATCAGTATAAATATGCCTCACATGGGATGCAATTAAAACGAAAACTCATAGTGTCATTAAGATTCACTTAAAAACTATCCAATGCACCCAATCACATGTAGGCCACAAACATGAAATAAATTTACAATGACCAAAAAGAAAGATGGGCATTCTGAATTTACTTGAGGCAAATGCATCTGGAATAAATAAAATGTAATGTTTAATTACAGGGAGTGGAAAGTGCATGATTATAATTTAGTGAGGATAATTTCAAGGAATGGTCTGCCACAGAGATTTCTGTTATTTTCTTTTCCTTTTTAAGTGCAAATATTTAGTCTTTTAACTTCTATTTTTAAACTCAAGGGCATTTGTTTTGGTTTGAGTCATCCACGCCACATCTGATAATAAATCTGAAGCATTTGATCTAGCTGTAAAGAAAAAAAAATGTAGCCTTGGTCAGGGAAAAGACCCTGTGTCTCCCAGGATCTTCTCTGTGAGCAAGGAAGGTTGGGAGTGCGTGCTTGTGTGTGTGTGTGTGTGTGTGTGTGTGTGTGTCTCTGTGCACTTTAACAGTAGAACTCCTACCCTCGAACTATAGATCCCCTCAAGGCAGAAACAAATGAAAAAAAGCTGAATTCCCAGGAGCTGTTTTGTTCTGCTATCTTTCACAAACAATGAAAATGTTAACCGAAATTAATTGGTCATTATTTTAAAAAAAATATTTTGACTTATTTTTTTAACTTTTTTTTTTTTGGCACCACATGCAGCATGCGGAAGTTCCTGGGGCCAGGGATAGAACCTGTGCCTGCCATGGAAGCAACCCCCTCTCCTGCACCCCTAGCTCCACCCCCCGCCACTGCCACTGCAGTGACAATGCTGGATCCTTAACCTCCGTGCCACCATGGAACTCCTGGTTGTTCTTATAAATACAGAAATAGCCTCTGCTGTGGTTGAAATTTTGAGGGAAATTGAGCATATCGTGGTTTGGTATATTTCCATGTTTGAAAGGGGTAAAATGAAGCAGGTAGAAGTCAAGGGCTCCTGTTCTGCGCTAAGGAGTGTTTTGCCAGCACTAGGTGAACTCTTGTTCTGTGATCACTTCGAAGACAGCTGCAGTAATTCTGACTCCTATAGCCCAAAAGAGCAGAGCCAGTGCAGGGCACAGAATCCATGGCTAAAGCTCTCTAAATGCAGGCTGTCATTACAGAGTGGAATGATTATTAAGGGTTTTAGAGTTCATTATGTCAATAATCTATGGATTAGGAACCTTCACAGACATTTCAATTTCAATGGTTCCAACCTCCTCTACCACTTCTCTAAATGATTGCCAACTTTCATTCTGGAAGGAAATTAAATTAGTATGAAAAAGCAATGTAAAATTAAAACATGCCAAAGATCTGAATAAAGTTTCCATTCTGTCATCCCCTCCCCTCTGATCCTTATGGTGTACAGTTCACAGCAGGGCCAAGGCTAGGGCCCTCCAATTTTAAAAGATGGCCAAGCCTACATAATAAGAACAGCTTGAAAGAAGATCAGATTTAAAGTAAGTAATTTTGTATTCCCACCATCATTAATGTCAATAGAAAGAATAACGAACAACTGAAGTTCCCGTCGTGGCACAGCAGAAATGATTCTGACCAGGAACCATGAGGTTGCAGGTTCAATCCCTGGCCTCGCTCAGTGGGTTAAGGATCTGGTGTTGCCGTGAGCTGTGGTGTAAACTGCAGACGTGGCTTGGATCCCACGTTGCTGTGGCTCTGGCGTAGGCTGGTGACTACAGCTCCGATTAGACCCTAGCCTGGGAACCTCCATATGCCGTGGGTGTAGCCCTAAAAAGCAAAAAAAAAAAAAAAAAAGAGTAATGAACAATAGAAATGGTCAAAATAAATGTACTACAGATAGAAAGTAGTATTTGATTCAGGAAGCTAAGACATTGTATTAAAGGAAGAAGTACATTTCCTAAAATATATCTGATAGGTGATTTGAAAATATGGCAAATTCAGAAGCAATGCAGAAGATAATGCAAAGTAAAATTGGAACAAGATACTGAATGTCCTCCTCCTACCAAAATTTCCTCTGTAGGTGCAACAGAGATAGCTGGGATCATATCCACTATCTTAGGGGAAACTATTGATTCCTGGAACAATGAAAACGCCTGGGGGAGGAATAATATGCTTGGTTGCTTTTCTTACTTTAGTTTGGCAACTAAGTCTTATTTCCTGTTGAGCTGCAACAAAATGGAAATGACTTCCTGTGCAATGTTCCCCAAAGCAGTTAACAAACTGCGCACCCCATCCTCCACAAAAATTTAGCTAAGATAGAACATGGCAGCGTGCCAGCAGCATCCAGCAGGAGCACATATTGGCCTCGAAGGTGAGACATTAATTGTTATGGTCAGCAAACACCGAGTCCCTGCTGCGTGAAACATGCTAAAATACACTGAAAGTACGACAGTACTGAAAATGCATATGTACTATTCCAATGTTTACCATCGAGTTGAGCTGATATTAATTATGCATAAAAGTACCCTCCTGTGTAGGGGTGGCTGAAATAAGTGCTTAATAGAGTTGGAATGAAGAATCACCAAGAGCTGGTGAGGGCAGAGAAGGACTCAGAGAGGAAAGAAGGTGAAGGGAGAAGAATGAATTAGATTTAGGGATAGGAGACAGAGGTGGGACATCAGGGAGTTAAGGCACAGAAGTAGAACTGCATCAGCAAGAGTTCAACAAATGTCAATCGAGCGCCTTCTATATGCTGCACGCTGAATGATGAACCAATAATACAAGCCATCCTCTCTTCTTGAGGTGTTTATGGTCTAGTAAGAAGTGAGGAAGAAAATATTCCTATACAAACGTAAAGAGAGATCAGCAGGGAACTAATTGTGAAGGTCTGTAAAAGCAAAATCTACCTTTATAACGGATGAGAAAACTTAGAAAGCTAAAAGATAACTGTCTAATGTTTTACAATCTATGTCTTTAAGCAACTGCTGAAATTCCTGGGAAAAGATCTGAAGAGGGTCCTTAAAATTTCACATCATGTGCTTAAGACCACAGAGAAGTACTCCAGAGGGAAGGACAAGTATTTCCTCAAAACAGGCTACTTTTTCAAAGATCACTATTTTCTTTTCCACACAAAATCTCCCTCCCCTGCCACCTCCAAGGTCAGGAAGCATAGTTCAATGGGAAAATCATAAGACTCAGAGTCAAGACACTTCCACTGTAGACAGGAGAACTCATCCTTGTTGGTGGCTTGTTGGCCCAGGTGTTCTCCAAGGTACCCTACAGCTGGGAACCTCTGACTCTAGGGTTAGTTCATTCTATCTCTTGCAAAAGCCAGCAGCATAAAGCAGAAAGAAGTTCCTTAAGGACATACAACAACCTAGGTTCCTCTGTATCTAATTCTAAGACAAGAAAGAACAGGCCAAGGACACAAGTGAAGGGACAGACATGTTTCCTACCTTTATGGAAACATGTCCATCCATTTCATGTACTGAATGGTTACTCTTATAGGTTAACCTTGAGAAAGAGTTTCCATAACCATGGTAATAACAAAGAAGAATATTAATGTGAGGGTCTATTGGCAAGTATACTCAGTTCTATTTCCCCTGGAAATAACCATTAAAACCCTAGAGGTGGGTGAGTCGTTGTAGACTTATTGAAGTTTGGGACTATAATATATCAATTATAGATGATATTTTTACAGTTATTTTAACCAGGAAGGAAACTTCGGTAAGGTACTCCATAGATTTCTTAGGCTACCAAAAACTAAATACGGTCAAAAGAGCTAACCCCCCCGCCTCCAAAACAAAAAAAAAAAACCCAACCAACCAACCAAACAAAAAAAAGGAGTTCCCATAATGGTGCAGCAGAAACAAATCCGACTAGGAACCACGAGGTTTTGGGTTCAATCCCTGGCCTCGCTCCGTGGGTTAAGGATCCCGGAGCTTTGCCGTGAGCTGTGGTGTAGTTCGCAGATGCAGCTCGGATCTGGTTGTTGCTTTGGCTGTGGCGTAGGCCAGCAGCTGTAGCTCTGATTAGACCCCTAGCCTGGGAAACTCCATATGCCATGGGTATGGCTCTAAAAAGCAAATAAATAAATAAATGAATACATAAAAATCAAGAGAATAAAAACTTTCCAAGCACTAACTCCATACTTCAAATTGAACTGGATGATATGAGGGCTCAAAAGAAATATCCTAGTAATTTATAATCTACTTATAAAGACAGTAGTTACCCAGACACCAGAGTCCAATAACGTCCATATCACTCATGCACTACTTTGTTACTTAACATATATGTAATGAGTCCTTGCTACATGCCAGACACTCACTCTTCTGGAGACAGAATGATCTAATGAATCTATGTTCTAGTGAGGGTGACAGCACATACACAGATACATAAATAAGAAAGCACTATTGGCTGGTATTCATAGCACAAATGCTATGCAGAGAATTAAAATAGGCCTGTGTGAAAGATAGTATATTTAGAGGAGATTTTTTGGAGGAAATGAAAGTTACTCTGAGATATGAAGTAAAGGAAGCTAGTGGAACAAATTTCAGGGAAAAGAGCATTCTAGACAGAGGAACAGCAGGTGCAAAGGCTCTAAGGTGGCACTAGGCCTGGGGTATTCTGAGAGGAAAGGATCTCAGTGTGGAACAGAGTGCATAAAGGGAAGAGTGAAAGGCAAAGGGCAGATCATATACAACTTTGAAAATCATATAAAGGAATTAGGATTATATCCTGAATGTGAGGGAAAGCTCTTTCAGCAGGTCAGGTCCATGATCTGGTCCATGGATTTTAGGAATAACTCTATCAATAGTGTAGAATATGGATTTTAGGGAAGGGATAATTATAAAAGCAAAAACCAATCTCATCTCTGTAAAAACAAAATGATCAGATCAAGGCAAGGCTACTGCAGTAGTCCATGGCAACATGCTGATGGCTTAAAGCCTGTGGAGGAGATGGAGAGTAATGGAGAGATTTGGGGTGAATTTTACAGGGAAGGTCACGATAATGTGCAGGTGAGTTGGGGTAGAAAGTGAGGAAAAGAGAAGAATCGAATACCTTGATTCCAGGAACACAGTTACAATAAAATGGCAAAACATAAGTAATGAAGAGATGGAAGAAATCATAGACAAATGAGGTTAGTCAAGCAGGATTTCCAGGTGATATCAAAGAATTTTTAAATTGCTGGTCATCCTAGTTGCACTTTTAAATTCTTATATTGGATAAAGTACTCAAAAACAGGAGAAAAGAAGATGGTGTTATCTTCATGTTATGAGAAACATAAAGGAGCACAGCCAAGGTGGGTAGTAGCAAGATGAGTGGGTTGGAAAAAAAATGTTGATTTCAGTAGTCATGGTGGGAAATGGGAAGGTGGTGAGACATACCGGGAAAGGCAATACATACACATGTACCAGTAGTTGCTTCTTTTTTAAAGGGAAGGATGCTTAATATTTGAGGCTAATTTGTCAGAAGTTCTGGTAAGGGGTTGTTTATGGTAAGTGAGCAGGAAATGAAGAGAGAAAGATACAGAAGTTAGGAAGAAAATCTGAAGAGAAAACTTTGCAGTTTGGCATATCTGACCAGACCTCTTCGTAAGCTGTGTCCAAATGGATAGGCTAATGGATGAGTTTTCTGATGAAGGCACATCTGTCAAATGTTCCAAAAGGGATGCTACCAGGCACTTCTCTGGTGAGAAGTACCACTAATAGAGGACAGAAAGATAACATGAGAATGAAAAGGGCTACCCTGGTGTGGGCAAGGAAGAGGCAGGTGGTGAGCTCACTGACCAGGAGGGAAAAGCAATGGGGAAAGCAAAGGTGTGACCCAGCACGGCTATTAGGACACATGCCAAACTCTAAAAGATAATAGTCTAAAAAAGAAAAATTAGCAATCCTTTCAGATATTCTGTAATATACATATTAAGTGTTCACTAAATATTGATTAATCAATGGGCCAAATTAAATAAGCATTGTATCTTCTGAACTGAGATCATTACTAGTCTTGTGTGTTAGTTGACAGCAAGGATAAAACTAAAAGATGAAAGCAAAATACTGAAGAAGGAACAAAAGACTAAAAAGTGATCAATCTCTTCACTCATCCATCAGTAACAACCTTGAATTTTTATGACCTTTCTATCTATCTCAAGTTAGACATGTTACTTTCTCAAATGAACTTCAAAATCTAAAGGACTTTTTTAGTTCTACTGATTATATTAACAGAAACAGTTACTTAAATTAAGTTCAAATATATTCCTGTTCTCAGGACAAACCTGGATTTAAAATTTGCTTTGATAATTCTGCCAGCTATGTCTGCTGAACACATGGGCTGCATTTTCCCTAAGTTTTGAACAAAGAAATCTTATACAACTGAGTTTCTAGTGATGTCATAAAAAGCGATACTCATCCACAAGGCAGTGACAACAGTAAATTTTTCTAGGACAGTAGGCATAATGGAATCGCAGAGCTCACTGGCTGACTCAACAGTTATTAGGCACTTACTCTGTGCCAGGCACTTCTTGAGATCTGGAAATATAGTTAGTGCACAAGATGTGTGCATGAGGTTTTCATGCTTGCAAAGCTTATAATCTGGCAGGTGATGAAGGAGTAAACAACTACATATAATGATTCCAGAGAGCAGTAGCACCGACAAAAATGAAAGAGGTTGGGGGAACCACAGAGAGGGAAAGGTTTGGCAGATAGCTTTTAGGTTGCATGATCAGGGAAGACCTCTCTGAGGAAGACATTTCAGCAGGGACTTGAATGGGGGAGACTAAGCCATGGAGAGTCACAGAATTTGGGGACTGGAAGGGACCTCTCACAGATGAAGAAACTGAGGAAGAGAAAGGGGAAAGACCTATTTTGTCTCCTGGGCTTCGCATCTGAGAATCCGCCTCACCTGTGCATTAACTGCAACCCTCAGCTACCAAGAGGGACACATTGGCAAGCCTTAGGGACCAGAAGACAGGCATTGACCCATAGAGGCCAGTGATAATCACATCAGGTAGGGAACAACAAGCCATGTTAAACCCAGGGAGTGCTAGGAGGCGTGACACCATGTTTTAAGGTCCATTATCAGATATGAGGGATTAAAAGCCCTCTGGCTAGCCCAGCTAGTCCCAGTGGCTGGAGTGACATTATAGGGAAGGAGACTGGGACTCAGAAAATACTTATCTAATAAAGCTCTTAAACTGAACAGAACAGTTTGAAAAGTAGGAGGTGTTCAGACAGAGGAAGGATGCTGCCTGACTTTCCCCAGGGAGAGTCTTAATAGGATTGCAGCAGTGTGGTGTTTACTTAGACGGTTTGTTATCTGAGCTCTCTCTGTACACTGTCAGTAAGTGAGCTAGTGTTTATTAAGTGCCTATTGCCAGTTCTCTGGGGACTTTAGAGGAGTATAAGTCAGAATCACAGTCCTCTGGTAAAACCAGAGACTTTATTCTTCTATACTTTGTTATCTCACTTGAATTATAGCTATTTTTGCATTTTTTTTCTTGTCCCTAAAGAAAAGCATTTGAAGAGGCTTACATAGCATGAGTGTACTCATAAGTGTCACTTAGACAAAAATCAATTTTTACTCTTTACATCCCCTATATAGACTATTTTTTTAGTATTTGCACAAAGTGGACACTAAATAAATAGTTGCTTAATTATACTGCTTTTAAGAAACTTATAGCAGAGAGTAAGGTAATATGAAATGCCCCCTACTAGAAAAATCCCTTATCGTTCTGGACTATCCAGAAAGTTGGGGGTGCGTATTGGCCAAAGCCTCAGGGCTGATTGTTACCTTCAGACCCATTTTTCTTTTTCCCAAGCATGTAACCTTCAGTGGTGTGGAGGGGCTCAGGGGTGGCCTTGACAAGCTGGACCTGGGAGTGAGGATGGAATCTGAATCTGGGCCCTGTCCCTTCCTCCATACCATTGCCACTGTGGGCAGATGAAGTAAGTGGAACCACTCTGAGCCTTGGTTTCCATGTTTGTTTCCCAGTAGTTCCTGGTGAGGCTGCAAAAGGGCCACCTTGAAATCAGCACATACTAGTATTACCTCAGCAGCATGGTCCTGCCAGCTGCTAAACTAGGAACCTCAACACAATGTGATATTTTATTTCCCAGGTCCTGTTACCCATCAAATTTGGCCAATCTACCTGCTGCATCTTTTCTATAAGCTGTTCTCTCTTCTCCATCCAAATGGCCAAGGCCTCAAATTGTCCTCACCTGCATCTCCCCTAACTGCTCTCATACCTATTTCTCTCAGTCTTTCTGCCTGGCTTTATTTTGCCCCCTTTATAAACAAAATCTGTTTCTCTCTTCTGCTTAAAAAAAAAAAAAAAAAGTCAGATGCTTCCCATGAAGTAGAGAATGAAGGCCACACATGTGAGGTCCTTTAGGTCCCTATTCATTCTACAAAGTCATTCCTACAACTTCCCCACAGTCCTCTGGGGTACCCTTGCCCCTTATCTGGTGGCGAACTCCCACTCATTCTTCAAACCTCAAGCATCTATAACCACAGGGAAATTTAGTTGTGTATTCTTCTGTGCTCAGTAGAACAATCTCGATTGCAAACCATCTGAATTCTGTTTGCATGTATTCTTGAGAGCCACCCCCCCGCCCCAGGGTGGCAAGGGCATGCTCTCTACATGTCTCTCCACCACAGCGACATGCCGATCACTGAACCCAACATTGAACGGATGCCTATCACATTTCTTGGGTGTGATGAAAAGTGGAAATGAAAATAATAAAGTTGATCATTTTTGCTGATTTATGGAGTTTCACAAGAGATAATGTAAGCCAAATAGGAAATAAGTTATGGATATTTCGACAATTTTATGGGTGCCAAACTTATAATAGTTACTGTATGAAACCTTAGAAGATAGGAAGAATATCTTTAATCTTTTGAGGTGGACATCATGGGTATCCACTGGCATGGCTGCTCTAGACAGATGGCATGTGCTTGCAGGGGCCGCGTATAAGGATGTATTTCTTATTTCTTTAAGAACACAAGAATGTCCTGGTTAGAATAACACAGCACATTACTCAGGGGGGCCTCTTTCCTCTATAAACATGTAAAAAATGTTTGGTTGAGGTACATTCTGATCTGAGAACAGGAGTTGTATAGACCTGTGCTTCTCAAACCTTAATGTGCACACAAATCACCCAGCCTCCCTGGTAAGATGCTGATTCCAATTCCAAAGCTCTGAGGTGGGCCCTGAGACTTGGCCTTTCTAACAAGCTCCTGTGAGATGTGGATGCTGATAGCTCATGGATGGTACTTTGAGTGGCTCTGTCTCTCCAATCCTATTATCTGGTAAATATGCTGTAGATTTTCATCCCCAGGATTTTCATTGTTTGAACTTTCTGATTTCTAATTTTCATCCATTTCTGAAGTTTAACATCTTAAACACTACTTAGGGAGAAACAGGGGTGAAATAGAGATTGTCCATGTCCTTTTTTCCTCTTACTTTGAGAACTATTACTATATCCACATGATTTCACAGCTTTCTCTTTTCTTTACCTTCTTCATATGGAAAAAAAGGGGGCGGGCCATGCAGGTTTGTTCTCCCTTGAGAGCGTCTAGATTTATCTTAAAGCCCAATAATGGATTAATGAACCATTACCATTTGGGAAATTGTAAAAAGATTCAAAATTATACCAAAGTTCCTAACTTATTCGTAGATTTGTTTGGGTTGGCAAGTACAGTATTAATAAATAAGATGCCATCAAGAAGAAATTATTTATTACCATAGAATAAGAAATACCACAGACTAGGAAGTAGCAATTGATTCCATGGATACAATCCCATTTTTTTCCTTAAATATCTGATGGTCCTGAGCTAACTCCTTCCTCTCACCCTACAGTTGTTTTGACATGACAGCCTTACAGCCTGGCTGCTGCCAAAGAGGATTTGAGAGGGTCTCTCGTGCCAAAGCCCAGGACAAAATTAAACAGTCGTTTAAAAATACTATACTCAGGAGTTCCTGTCGTGGCGCAGTGGTTAACGAATCCGACTAGGAACCATGAGGTTGCGGGTTCAGTCCCTGCCCTTGCTCAGTGGGTTAAGGATCCGGCGTTGCCGTGAGCTGTGGTGTAGGTTGCAGACGCGGCTCGGATCCCGCGTTGCTGTGGCTCTGGCGTAGGCCAGTGGCTACAGCTCCAATTCCACCCCTAGCCTGGGAACCTTCATATGCCACGGGAGCGGCCCAAAGAAATAGCAAAAAGGCAAAAATAAATAAATAAATAAATAAAATAAAAATAACTATACTCTTAATTGATGATATAACCCAAAGACAGATGAGTGAGGTAGATATACCAGGGATCTTAAATAGTTAAAATGGCTGAAGTTTTAATTATTCTTATTTCCAGAAAAAAAGAATAAAAAAGGGGGTTGTCACATGAGTGTGTTGTTCTTGTTAAAGGAAATAAAGTCTTCAAACTGTTTGGCCTTAAATTCCAAGGCCAAAAACAAACCATAAACTTGGAGCCATGTATTTGGAGAGATGAGATCATATTCTCCAAGGACACTGGTTCCTGACAATCTAGAAGTTTAGAGAATCGCTCCTGTCTTTCCCTTCTCACTCTCCTATCCCTGTCTCAATGTCTCAGGTGGCTGTTCCCACATCTTGGGTTCCTGTCAATTCAAGATTGAATGTTCTTACAAAAACTTTAATTTTTGGTTTGCTCTTTACTCTTTTCTACTCTCCCCTGTTACGTCATTTTTATGTATATATTCATTTATTCATTCACATTTGGGGACAGTTAAAGGGCTGCCAAAATTCCTATCTAAAATAGAAAATGATCACTAGACTTAGAGTAAGAAGATCTGAGTTGAAGAAATTCTAACTAAATAATCATTGGCTTTTGTATTTTGAGCAAGTCTCTTAATCTCTTTGAGTCTCAGTTTCATTTGCAAAATGAAGACAATTATCTCCAGGATTGTTATAAGATTAAAAATAGTAGACATGAATGTTCTTTTAAAAGTAAAGAAGGTTCTCCTTCTTTGAAAATACTATAAACCAGCTTCTCAAAATAGTTGCAAGGTTTTATTCAACAGCAAAAGGTACACGTTTTTACTTGCTCTTAAAACAGAGATATGAAGAGTTTTGGCTTCAGATCATTCTATCTTGATTTACTTAATCTATCAGGTAAAAGATTACGTTCCTATTTAATGACACTGGCTAGAAACAGAGGAAAGGCCAAGATGTTGGGTTTTTAAAAACAATCATACAACAGTAGGAAACCCTTCATATATATTTTTTGTTATCCTTTATACCCCTTATCTGAGGACATCAATACTGTTTAATAAAAAAAGCTGGATTAGGAGTTCCCACTGTGGTTCAGTGGGTTAAGAATTCAACTGTAGCAGCTCAGGTTACTGCAGAGGGGAGGGTTCAATCCTTGGCCCAGTACAGTTGTTAAAGGATCTGGCATTGCTGTAAGCTGTGGCATAGGTCACAGCTGTGGCTTGGATTCTATCCTGGCCCTGGAAGTTCCATATGCTGTGGGAGCAGCCATAAAAAACAAAAACAAAAACAAAAACAAAAAACTGGATTAAAACTGATTCAAAGGTGAGTATGCTCAGGCTTTTCAGGCACTAGATCTAGCAAAGGATTTAAGACACACGTGCTGAGATTAGAAAGTTGAGGATTAGGCTCCGTTCCTGGGATATTCTGCACTATTATTTCTGGATTAAGAGATGATTAAAGAACAGGACACTCAAAAGGCAGATGAATGTGGACAGACTACACAGTCGCTTTTTTTTTTTTTTAACAGTCACTTTTAATGAAGAGTTTATAGTAAATTGTGACAAAATAATACAAATACGAAAGCCTACAATTACAGAGATGACAAACCATAAAGTACTGATCCAACATGGGAACTTAGACCTATGATGATTTCATTCCTTTTTCCCTCCCAAAAGTAAAATATATAGTTAGGTGTGGTATTTGTTCTTATTAAAAACTTTTAAAGTATTAAGAAAAAGCTGCAGTGAATAAGTTTTGGGTGGGGGGGATTCCATGGTGTTCAGTGCTCATTACAAGATAGAATCTGCCAAGAGCAAAAGATGTTTCCAAAATGCCTCTTGGAGGTTGTTGCTTTGTAGGTGTGAATAAACTCTAAATGCAGAGATTTTTGTTCAATTATAGACTGAAGTTGGTGGCTGAGGTGTTAATATGAGTGTGTGTGTGTATGTGTGTGTGTGTATAAATACTTTTATTGTCTGAACTTACTTATTCCTTATTGTATTTTAAAGGACTTTAAACTTCCAGGATATTTGAAATATCCTATTACATTATGTCTATAATAGCTCTCATCATTACATTGAAATGTCTAATTTCACCTAATTTTTTTGAGAAATCATTTAAGAAACCTAATAACTGATCTAATTTCAAATCTTATCTCTCAAAAAATGGTACATTTTTAGTGGAATAATAACTATAGAGCTGAATTACTATTAATTACTACTAATTTAAAAGAAAATTCTGTAACGTGTTGATTTTTCAGTATTGTATCTACCATAAACACTTGGCATATGTTAACACAATCATAGATTATATGTTTCTAAGAAACATATAACTCATTTTCTAATACCTAATACCTTGATTTTCTTCTGTGGAAAATATGTTTTATTATTTCCTTTTCTAGTCAGCTTTTCTCTAAAGTATGCCAAAGGCTCTGTCTATTGCGTGAGCACATGCACGTGTGCACACACACACACACCAGACTCAACAAATAGTGTATCTCAGGGCATTTTAATACCCAGGTTTGGTCAGTGGGATTCATTAAGAAGAGGGTTGAAGAAAGGAAAAGAAACTTGCTTTCAAGAATTAATTCCATGGCTATATGTAGACTTAATAAAGCAAAGTGATGAACTCATTTGCCTTTTGTCATTGGGGAAGAATCTGTGCAAATAGTGGTTGGAAATGTGAGGAGGCAGGGGAACCTTTCGGCAGAACTTACATGTAGTCAGAAACTGATACATCATTTCACTTTCAAAAATTCCCCCTATTAAAACAATACTTTTTATCCTTCGAGAAGGACAAATATGGTGGCATTATTTGTCTATTTATCATTGCTCGTCCTTTGTGTTATTTTAAACTAGAATATATTTAGTCTCAAAAACAGGATGTTTAGGCATGGCCTTAAATACTGACTTAAAAGTGAAAAACATAATCATTTTCCCCTAAAAAATTCCGTAATAAGTTAACTATTACCAAAACAAATGAAACTCACCAAGTATTACACAAGAAGCCTATGAGTAAGGTCTTATGGATTTAGACTAAATTAGTGATTTTTTGAATACTTAAATTGTAAAAAAAAATCTAAGCAAATTGTGTCCCTGAAAATTAGTTTGGCAATTAACCTCAATTTTATATTTTTAGACATTTCCATCAATTTTTTTTCCCTGAAACCAAAGAGTTATCACTTTATAAAAAAGTTTGTGAGCTTAGGTAATTCTTTTCTCAGAAACTGAGTCTCAAATTTCTCAGGAGTAGGTGGATAAAATACCCTCCTCACTGGTTTCCTGTAAAGATTAAGGAAAATGATGGATGTGGAAGTACTTTGTAAACAGTTAAGGATTATGATATTATTAATAAATAGAAGCTTTTTCATTCACATTGTGAAATCCAAAGCACAGAAACAACCTTAACACAATGTTTAGCATAATTTAACTGACGATACTGAAATATAATAAAATTTCCAATAAAAATTTCAAAATCTACCACAATATACCTTTTTATGAGACTGATAGGAAAGCTGGATAGCTTTTTAAACTCTTAAGAGTACTGCAATTTTCATAACATAATGGAGTACAATATCCAATTATTGATAGCAGAGGAATTATGAAATGTTTATATAAATAACAAAGAATACTCTTGCAAATAAGTGTGGCTAATTTAATTGAGGGCTCTTTCAGCTACCTGTTTACCTCCTTTCAAGTCCTCTGGCTCTGTAATGTGTTGTCTTCAAAACTCTTAGAATTGTGATTAAAATACCTCTATCTATTTCATTTATATAAAACAGCTAAGGCATTCTATACGGGGATGAATATCATAGTCATAGTGAGTGAAACTGTATGTTTCAAATCTTTTTCTAGTTGATTTGTGGAAGTCAGTCAGGGCTGACTTTTTGTAAATGCTGATTAGAATGTCATTTTCACCTTGCATTATTTTTACTTCAGAGAAGCTGTCAATTCTGCCATTTTTTATTGTTCAATGACCATCTGATATACTGAGTAAGAGTATGTTTGTCAAGAGATATACTAAATAATATTAATAAAACTTATTTTCCTCTGTATACATATAGGTAATATAAATATCTGATATTTTCTCCTTTCATCATGAGACATTGTGTATACCATAATAAGGGTGAAAGGATACTCTCTTTTAGAGAACTCTGCTCTACAAGATTGACACTATTAGAAGGTGGATAACTATTCTGTATAATTTTAGAGGTAACGGGAAGCCTCTACTTTAGCTTTTTAAAGAGGTATCTTCTATCTCTCATTTTAGTTAAAAGACATATTTTTAAATCAAATAATCACTGGACCTAACCTTGCAAAGATAATCTCAAATGTCTTTTCCAATTCCTTGACATCAAGATTCCCAATTCCTTGACATCATGATTTCATCTTAAATTCACAGCCAAGTAGAATAAAGGTGAGTTACCTAATTTGTGGGACTCAATGTAAGAGCTCTTGTTCCAAAATTAAGAATTTCAGAATGGAGTTCCCGTCGTGGCGCAGTGGTTAACAAATCGACTAGGAACCATGAGGTTGCGGGTTCGGTCCCTGCCTTTGCTCAGTGGGTTAAGGATCCGGCGTTGCCGTGAGCTGTGGGGTAGGTTGCAGACGCGGCTCGGATCCCGCGTTGCTGTGGTTCTGGCGTAGGCTGGTGGCTATAGCTCTGATTAGACCCCTAGCCTGGGAACCTTCATATGCCGCGGGAGCGGCCCAAGAAATAGCAAAAAGACAAAAAAAAAAAAAAAGAATTTCAGAATGACAGCATCAGGTATTCAACTGAGCATGGGGAGCCCCTCCTAAGTGCAACCCACGAAGCTATCCCTGAATATAACTTATCCTAGAGTATAAGAAACTGAGAATCAATAACCAGAGGAGGAGAACATGGAACAGGTATATGTTGAAGGTAGCCTGTCTAAACAAGGAGGCTCAGAGAGCCCAAGATATATATCACAGCTTTCTATAATTTTATCTGAAACTAGCCTCATTCCAATCTTGCTTTATCTAGCTTTTAACATCTTTGGAAGATGCTGGTCAATTGTAGCCTACCCTGTTTCCCACCCCAGGGGTATATATTTTCACATTTATTAGGAACACTGAAAAACAAAATGAAAAATCATCTTTTTTCAGGTGGTGTTTTAGTACCATGAGAGACCTTGGTGACATTTGGGGCAGGGTCTCAATACTTTTCAAGACATCTCTCATGGGACCTGTCTGTTATTTCATCTATTAGTACAGATAAACTTGCCACTGTAATTGTTAGAGTATTAAATTTATATCTCCTATATGAGGCAGTTTTACTTTTCCATAACATGTAATAAGTCTTCACAGCAATTTTAGCAAACTCTGAAGGATTGGCTCTAGAATTGAGGCATCTGAGACCTAAAGAGGCCAAGGGGTAAATGGTTGAAGTCCCTTCTCAGTTTGCCAAGTGTTTTAGCCAGAACTGCTGATTCTGATCTCTGTCACCACAGTTGGCAACAAATATCTCTTCAGTAACAGGATCCAGTTACTTCTGAATAAATCCCAATTTGAAGCTTTTGATAGTATCAGTGAATTTTAGTGAATGCTGTAATTTAATATGAAATTACAATATTTATCAAATGCTATCAACATATGAACAATATTTAGATTTAAATCCTGATATATATTAGTATTTACCTTTAAATATATTTTAAACAAGATAACTAAGAAGTGTCATGTACATTTGTGTGTGTGTGGTATGACTGATAATTTAATCAGAAACACACTACTGGAATAAAATGCATAGTATTATATTATGCATGCCTATGGGCTTAGAATACACATGACCTGAACAAAAGACAGTAATCAAACCCATCTCCTAGGTTCATAAGCATTGCTAGCATTTACTTTTCACTATGGTGTGCTATTAATTGCACATACATTGGAGAAATTAACTCAAAATAAATCAAGCCATTTTATATTAGATTTTCCCTTTTAAAAATAATATCTGCAAGTAAGTACCACCATGTTTAACTTTTGTTTGTCAAATGTCTAGATATGGTATTATCTTCTTTTTTTTTTTTTTTTTTTTTGCTTTTTAGGGCCCCACCTGTGGCACATGGAAGTTCCCAGGCTAGGGGTCAAGTCATAGTCACAGGTGCCAGCCTACTCCATAGCAACATCAGATTTGAACCGTGTCTGTGACCTACACCTCAGCTCAGAGCAACACCAGATCCTTAACCCACTGAGCAGGGCCAGAGATTGAACTGAAGTCATCATGGATACTAGTTGGATTTGTTACCACTGAGCTACAACAGGAAATCCTAGATATGATATTATCTATCTTTGCATATAAACACTTGTATCTACAACTTTAAAAATAGTCATGGTGATTTCAAGAAGAAGGTATCACATCTCACAAATCTTTCTAATTATGAGTTCAGTTTTTACTACTTATTTTAGAAAATGATAAATTTCAGTCTCATATTTTATCTAGATCTGTATATATAAGGATGTTCCCTCAGAGAACAAGATGTAGTTATGATAATTATTTTTTGTTGATAAAACATCCATTTGAATATAGCCCATATTTTTGGCTATGTCTTTAGACTGTGAAATATATGCTCTTTGAGCACACAGCTGGAAGAAACAGGGTGTTTACCTTGATTTCACAGTAGGAAGAAGAAACATTAATAGACAGAAATTATGTAATCACCATTTAAATCAGTTGGTCTCCACTTCCTGTAATTCTGACAGAAATCATCCCAACTATAGAACAGATATGAGTACATGTTGCTAAATTTTTTTTTTTGATCTTTTGTCTTTTTAGGGCCGCACCCTCAGCATATGGACGTTGCTAGGCTAGGGGTCTAATCAGATCTACAGCTGCCGGCCGACATCACAGCCATAGCAACTCGGGATCCAAGCCTATCTGTGACCTATACCACAGCTCACAGCAACGCTGGATCCTTAACCCAGTGAGTGAGGCCAGGGGTCAAACCTGTGTCCTCATGGATCCTAGTTGGGTTCATTAACCGCTGAGCCATGATGGCAACTCTATGTTGCTAATCTGATTTGTGTTATTTGGTTATTATATATAAAATCTCTATACTGCAGAAGCAGTGTCTAAGAGTTCCACTCAAATGAGTTGATTTCCAATCATATGTAATAATGTTTTTGTTGAGTTCTTTCTAAACTTTACACAACCCCATTATTTCTAAAAATGCTTTTTTCTTTTCTCATAACTACATAAAAGGCAGCAACTTCTTTCAAAAGAATAATTTAAAGAGACATTTGATAAGCTAACTATATACAGTCTGCCATATTTTTCTTTTGCAAAGAAAATATTCATTTCAGAGTTTTCGCAAGTGAAACTAAAAATAAATACTTCAGGGAAATATATGAAACATTAAATAGATGTCACGTCCAAATCTGCTACAGGAAAAAAACTGACAAATGAAAACCAAAAACTTAGCTAAAATAAATCAGTTTCCAAAGGATCCAGAACTTATTGAAGGAATAATGACATGTAATCTTTGAAATTTCTGTACTTAAAAACTTGAGATCTGCAGACTTTAAAGGGAAGTTTAAATCAAATCTAGTTTGGTGAGTTCTTTAAAAAAAAACCAAAAACTGTTGTTGTAACAGGACCCAATATCCAGCTGTTCTGTGGTCAAATCTGTTTCTTTATCCCAAAGAGAAAAGTCTGAGGAAATATACTGCTAGTTTGCTTTTATTCCATAATGATCAAATACCTTATTTTTGCATTTCATAAAGGCAAAGCAAGCAATGCTTTTAAAAAAATTTGGGGTGAATTACTATTATATATTTCATATGTTTCAAATATTCAAAAGACTGAAATATATGGATTTGTTGGTTTGCAGTTTTTAGTAAAATGCCAAAAGGAAGAGGGAAGGTGTGCATACAGCATCTTCGGGCTTAAGAAGTGTGTTTAGGAAGTAAGCAGCCAAGAACAAGCCTGCTTCCGATATTGGCTCTGGCATTGGTAGGTATGGAACACCGAATGTCAGGTGTCAGGTCAGAAGTTGCAAGAGATACATGAGTCTATATACACATCCAAACAAACAAAGACTCATCCTAAAATGGTATTGGTTTTTCCAACAGTATAAATGAATTTATGGTTAGCATACTATTAGTATAAAATATTAGCAATTCTGTTATTTCTATGTCTTACTATAGAATTCTTTTTTTTTAAATGACAATAACAACAATAGCAGTAAAGTATTTACCTTTCTTCCTAGGTAGACATTAATGTAGAAGCATAACTGCATATATCCTAGGTGTCAATATGCATTGTAAATACAGCAGAAAAATAAAACAATTTAGCCTAAATCCAGGATTCCAATTGTAAAGTATTCTGAAATGGGGTGTTAAAATATTGGAGGACTTCTAATTTTAAAATTAGTTTTCAAAGCAAAGATTTGGTGTGATTGTGATTGAGTATTCAGCTATAACTTTTTAAGCTGTTGCTTCCACAAAATAATTGCGGAAAATACATTTTTCAGAATTATGATTCCAAAATAAATATTTAGAGGTACCAGAAAGCATTTCTAGGTCAAATGAAAAATCCAAATGATTATTGCAGAAGACCCAGTAGAGATGATTTTAGGACATTCTTTCTGGTGCCTGGCTGATGGCAAGTGACCCTGGCTAGTTTCATTCATTACTGGGCTGCTAACATGGATGCACTGGTCCCCAAAGCAACACCTGACAAGACAGAGAACAAAAAAATTGTCAGAGAGTACTGCTTGGTTACTGGAATCAACCATCTAATCATTGTGAAAACTAAGAGAGGTTAAAATAATTTCAATTAACACAAATTATATGGAATTCACACTACTAAGCTGTTTATTCAGGTATAACAGTTCCATTTCTGCTATCTACTCATCCATCATGGCAAAATGAAAAATAAGCTCTGTCCTAACAATGACAAACACACACAGTTTTAAAATAAAAATTCTGACCTCTAGATAGACTGAATAAAAAAATGAACAAAGGGAGATAACAGACAGATACACTTTATTTCTACCTTTCCTCCCTTCACTTCAAATAATTTGTTGGCATTTTACCATACATTTCCTCCACTATTATACAGAGAGTCTGGTCAGTAAATCCAAGTGAGAAAATGAGAATCTGAATCACCAGGTTCACGAAGCCAAGTGAAAAAGTCACTACATTACGTTATCTGACCCACTGTGGCTACTTGGAATGTAGCATTCCCTCAGTATGTTGTTATTCTTTACTTCTTATCATTCATATTTTACAATATGAATGTTCAATAGACCCAGGACAAATAAACTGAGAGTGGGGGTTTCCCTCATTCTTAGAAGGATAATTTTCAATTATATATTTTGTTACATTTTAAAGAGATAAAAGCAGTACCTGCAAGGAATTAAAAGATGTTTTATATTCATCGTTTCATTTCTGCTGAAATAAATAATTTAAACCACACATAATTCATAGCAATTTAGGCCCATTACAGAGTTCTAGCTTATTTTGTGATAGCTTCTAATTAAAACAGAGTGTTACTGCCACACTGAGTCTCGGACTTTGACAAACAGGTTTAATGAATAAAACGTCCTGACCTAAAAATGAAAACACTAATACAGACAAAGCTGCTAGCTGTTATGTTTCGAGTGTGTGGTATGGATTAAGTACATTTACTGAAGTTAAGAACTGTGCAGGGAAAACAACTGTAATTTCTTTTTTAAAGGAAGAAGTGAAGGATTTTTGAGAGAAATCTGAAATAGCATTAATTTCTCAAACTTCTGGGCCCCTCACTCCCAACCCCCCCACAAGAATTTAAACTCATCAGAATCACTTTTAAAGGATAAATGGTGGGATATTTTAATATAATCCTGAATATAGGTTAAGATTGAAAATGGGAATTGGGACCATAATTAATTATGTTGCCAAGTTTTTTGAACTTTAAGGAGACAGACTGAGGCAAATGAGGACACTTATAAGACTGTAACCTTATAAAAGGCCATGGGTTAAAACTTTGGTAAAATGACAGTATCTTTTGGACATTTGATTAATTCCATATGCAGAATGAGTGTGAGGAATTAATACCCTTTTGGTGTTTTCACTTCCTGAAACCACTGTAACAAGAGACTGACATAAAATCAAAACCAAATATAAACAGTCTTCACCTAGGGTTATGGCCTTATTATCACTCTTAATAAACAATAACGAGTGATAATAAATACTGATCGCCCTCAGTGCACTCTGCGCTGTACGCATATTTGCTCTCTATTTGCTCCCGCATCCATCCATCACGTCTTTCAAGATAATAAAACAATTCAATCCCATCAAATCCTCACAACTGCTCCCTCGGGAAGGATGTTTTATCTCTTCTTCTGCGAGCCCAGGGAGGATTTTACTTGTTTGAAGGGGGCGGAGAATGGAGCAGGGTCCTATTTATTTCCATTGACGACTCCCCTGGTTCTCACAGGCGCTCAGGGGTCGGGTGGGAGGAGAGGAGGAGGTGTGGAGATTCCCTCCTTCAGAAAATAAAAAGGGTTCAGGAAGCAAGGCGGGAGGAGGGGGGAGGGGGGAAAGAGGGTAGTGTGTTTTGGGGAATCAGCAACAAAATGAAGATATATATGTATATATTTTGTATGATTTAAAGGGATTGAAGGATGAGAAATAAATTTACAACCCAACTAAGTTGCTAAAAAGAACTCTGTTGAAAACAAACGACCTCCAAAACATTTCCTCAGGTCATTTCCCGCTCAAGGTCTTGGTTTCAGGGAGCTACTTGTACCCAGAGCAGGAGATGGACAGCGCCCCAAAGGGGACCGGGAGGGGAACCACGACCTAGCCCTAAAGACAGCTCAGCAGCAGCCCAGAGGTGGCCATGGTAAACTGCAACGGCCTCGGTGACTCTGGTGACGCGGGTGCTTGGAACTTAAGAAAATTCTCCCGCCTTTACCTCTGAGGTCTGGGGTGTGCAGTGAGTAAGGGGCTCAAAGGGCGCACAATGAAATGAAACCGCACCCTAAATTCAGCAGTTTTCGAAGGGCCCCCAAAAAGCAGCTGGGACCTGGAACCACTCGTTCGGATTCCTGAGGGTCAGGGCCGCCCCAGCTCCAACCCTGAGGGTAAAGCGAACTAGACCGAACCCCGACTCTCGAATGGGAGTCTAGGGCACGACGCCCCGTCACTCCATCTGGGGCGGGAAGGAACGTCCTCTTGGTGACCGCTCTGCTTTCCCCGCAAAAGTGGGATCGGGTCCCAGGCCCCCGTGCCCAGCTCGAGTAAGTTTCTCGCCTACTAAGCAGAGGACAAATGAGGAGCCAGAACGGCGGGGGGTCCGCTGGGTGAAGCCAGCACAGATCCGATCGTCCCCGGCTGTGCGGCTCCGGACAGCCCGCCTGGAACCCGCATCCAAGCTGCCGGCGGGCGAGCCTCGCGCGCTGTCCAGACCCCTAGGTTTCCGCCTCACTAGCAGATGTGCCCTGCAAGACCCCGGTCCCACAGTCTTTCTCCAGCAGTGGGAGGAGGCATGAACCCTGGGACGGATGCAGCGGCCCTCCCGGCAGGCGGGCAAAGAAATTGTCCAGGCCAAGTCGGGGATAAAGGCTTTACTGCTCCCGGGACTCAGCCGCACCCGGGGCATCGAACTCGGTGTCCCAGGCCTGTGCACTCTCTCCACCTCCTCCTAACACTGCTGGGGCCACCCTGCCGCGAAGCCACCCTGGAGAACCGAGGGAGACCTGCTCTACGCCCTCAGGAACCCAGGATCCGGCGCCTTTGCCCAGCGGTGACTGAGAACCTAGCGGGACCCCACAAAGTGAGGGGGTGCGTGCTTCCACCCCTACCCCCACCCCAAATAAGCCCTCGGGTGTGAACTCTCCTTGCGCTAGGTCTCGAGTGGCCGGCTAAGGTGTCTAAACATAGGAGGTTTGCTTTTCTCTTGTTACTTACCTTAAAATGTTTGCTTCTCCAGGGGAGAAGAAATATTCCTCCCCCAAGGTGTGGTGTGCGCAACAGTCCACGTCCCCGGCGCGGGCCAAGATACTAAGCACCAGTACTCATGAACCAAAGGGACTTGCGGAGTGAAGGGTGGATGGGTGGTGGAGGAGAAGGCAGTTAAAAGAGAAGAATTAAATCGGCCAAAGTGTCTCAACTTTGCGGCCGGCGCTGCAAACTTCAAAGGCGGTCGAGGACTGGCTGAGCGCCGCCGCCTAAGTTGCTGCGAAGTGGAGCGGGGAGAAGCGCGGGACTAGGGGATCCCCGGGCAGAGCCAGGGAGTGGCGGGAGGTCCTTTTAAATAGCAGGGAGAGTGCGGCGCTGGGCGGCGGGAGGATGCTTCAGCGGAGAGCAGAGCTGGCGAGGGCTCCGCGGCCGGCAGCTCCGGGCACTGGCGCCAGGCTGGGGAGCTGCGCTGGGAGAGCCGGGCGCACAGGGCGGCGGCGGCGGGTACGCTACTGGGTTCCCTCCGCTCTCTCGCGGCTCTGAGCTGGGAGTGTGTGATCACTCCAGAGTGTCACTGCCGAAGCCCAGAGTCACTCCCCCTCCCGCCTCACCACTGCCCGCCCTTCCCCTCCCTCCCCCTCCCTCCTCTGCCCACTGCCTCCCGCTCAGTTTCTCCCTCCCTCCCGCTGCGCGCCATCGCGCGCGCGCACCTCCCAACACACACCCCCGCCGCCCCCACTCACGCAAGCCTTCCCAACGCTCCCCAAACAGGGATCCTAGCTGGCGGCATCGCTGGGGAATGTACTCTAGTCCTTACCTCCCCGTCATTGGCGGGGAAGCAGATGGAGGCCCACCGAGACCCCCTCAGAGCTACGAAACTCAGAAGTGTACGCGGGACCATCACACTGTCTTCGAGACCTGGGTGCACAATAATGGGGAACTCTGGGGTTAATTCGAGGGCAGGGTGGGAAGACGAGCTAAATCTAGAAGGTTGGAGGCTGAAAGCAGAGTGTGCAAACTGTGTATTCATGTCCCATTTTTCACCCGGCCGCCTGCCTACCACAGCCTTCACTCGGGGAGCTCTTCCCTCTTGGCGCACTCCGAGCCTGAGCCTTCTCCGGTTAGAAACTCAGCAGCTGTTTTAACAATTGAAAAGCCGCCCTACAGGACCAGTGAGACAGCAGAGCGTGTGAAGCCGTTAAGGCTGACTAGGTAATTATGAGAAAAAGTTACCTAATTAGCAACCTGGCCATGGCGCATGAAAACAAAGGGGAAAGAAAGAAAAAAGACTAAGTTATTTAGTAATCTCACTTTTGCTACTGTGAACCTAGTTTCCAGCAAACCTGGAAATTTAGACACTTTAGATTCTCAGAACATATAGTTTATTAAGATTTAGTGTCAACAGTGAAAGTATGAAAAATAACTTGACTGCTTCTCATTGCCACAGAAAAACGAAGATGAAAAATCAATCCTACCGAGGTCATATTTTTGTTAAATACCTGGTCACAGAGGGCTGTCCTGTGCAGGTCCTGAATGAGAACACTGCAACAGGTGAATTTATAAAACGCACTCACTCCGCAAAATCATTGTATAAAAGACTTAGAATTTTTAAACGCCAAAAAGGATGTTGAGCTCACTGGGCCAACATTTTTATCAGTTGAAAGGGAAAAAGGGATGAGGTGGGAAAAAGGAATCTCTTCTCAGAAGATCTGGAGAAGTAACTTCTGCATTTAAGATATGGCCCCAAAGGGGTCATTGGAGAATTCATTAACAAACATTTATTAAGTGCCTACTGTGTACCATATATGTCTTGGCACTGAGATTTCAAGGTAAGACATGATTCCGGCCTTTAAGGAGTTCACAGCCTGGAGGGGAGACAGGCATCAATGAAAAGTTTATTAGTGCTATAATATGTGTTTTTACCTGTTTCTGTAGGAGCATGAAAAAGGAAGCGGCTAACTCCCCTTTAGAAGTTACTCTTGGTAGAGGTTTTAGTGTAGAGTTCTGAAGGATGAGGAAACGAATGCCAAGCAAACAAGGATGGGGGAGGAAAGGACTTCTACGAACAGAGAAAAGAAAAATGAAAAGGTTAGAAAAGTGTCAAAGTGCAAGGTCTGTCCTGGGAACTGGGAGAAGTTAGGTGTGGCTGGACTGCAGATGAAACAAGCAAGGCCAGGTCCCATCACACTGTAAAGGCCCAAAGAACCAGAACTTTCTGAAGGTGGTTGGGGAACTACTGAGGATTTTAAGCAAGGACAGATTTTAAGGTTTTTAAATGTCATCAAATATGAGTTTTGGAAAAGTACCTTTCTGGAATCATTGTGGAAGGCAGATAATAGTGAGGATGTTATTTCCAGAGGAAAATTTAACTCTAAGGTAGGGAAATCCAGCTGGAAGATCAGGACAGCTCTAGAGATGTTTAGAAAGAGAACTTCAGGACCCAGTGATTGATTGGTCATGGAGGGTAATGTAGAGGAGGAATAGTCTAGACTGCTTTCTAGGCATCTGGCTGGGGCAAGCAAATGGATGACGGTGCCATTTGCCAAGAGAAGCAAGGTATAGAGAGGAACAGTTTTAGGAGAAATTGAATGAGTTGTCTTAAATTTGTTGAGTTGGGGGCACATGTGGGCCATCTGAGTGCAGCAATATGTAGGCATCCAGAACCTGAGTTCTTCAGAGAGAAGATCCAAGGTGGAGTGATCCCTCAGGAATTAACAGCATCCAGATATGTCTTGAAGCCAGGGAGAATGGAAGGGCAGCCAGGAAGAGAAGACATAGGAAGGAACATGGCAGAACACCTATGTTCTAGGACTGGATGGGGGAAGAGAAGCACTCAAAAGAAACAGAGACCACAGAGGTAAGAGGAGACTAAGAAGAAGCAGTATTGATGAAGCTGAGAGAGTATGGGATTGGTGACCGGGCAGAAAGTGGCCAAGTGATTGAGACAATTGGGCTAAAAAGTGACTGCTACTCTTTTCAGAATGTCTCAGTGATCTTGGTCTAAGCAGTTATAGTTTCTATTGTGCTTGTGTAATAGATCCAGATAATAGCAGGTAGAGAAGGTGAGATCACAGGAACAGAGAACATAACTCATTTCCCTAGTAGTTTGGCCCTGAAGAGATGAAAAGATAAGAAAAGTATTTTTTTGTAGTTGTACTTCTGTTTTTCTTACGTGGGACACCGGATCTTATTTGCATGATGCTGAGGGGAAAGCAGGTGGAGAGGGAAAGGCTAAGGAGTCTAGGAAGTTCTCTGAGAATCAGTTTCTACCTCAATACTGTGGTGGCAACAGTATGTACCCCAGGATCTCACAGGGTTGTGTGAGTGCAAATAAACTAGGGATTGCGATAGTGCTTTAAAATTGCTATTGGGAAGAAAGTGAGTCCAAAAAAATGTTAGAGTGACTTATTAAGTCAGCCAATTAATGAGGGGGGAAGTTCTGTAAGAACTCTGGAAGATATTTTTGGGACAGCTCTGCCAAATATCCCTTGTTTTGAACATAAGGCTTTGCATATATCAATATAGCTGTCTTCTCAAAAACATATGCCAATGTACACGGTATTGTGTATATTTATATTTATTTATATGTTTCCTCAATATGTTTTGAGAGAATTGGGTGATGTGCCATATTAGTTAGAACATGCATTATTTAGTCAGACAGACTTGAATTTAATTCTAAACCCTAATAATTATTTGCTGTGGGACAAAGAGGTTAATCTCAATTGAGCTTCAGTGTTTTGTTTTTTAAATATAAAAATCGAACAAATTATAGCTAACTTACAGGTGTTTTGTGAGGATTAGGTTCTCCACTGTACTCAAGTGTTTGGTTGATACTTGATTATTTATAAATTTACTTTTAAACTATGAAATTTATAAATATTCAGTCAATTGGGAAAAAATTAAAAGTCCAAAACTATTATAAACTTAAGAGTGTAATTTAAGTCTATTTAAGAGCAGTCCTAGTTTAAGTCCATGTTCTTTTTTTTTTTTTTTTTTTTTTTTTTTTAGGGCTGTACTTGTGGCATATAGAGGTTCCCAGGCTAGGATCTAATTAGAGCTATAGCTGCTGGCCTACACAACAGCCAGAGCAACACAGGACCTAAGCAGCATCTATGACCTATACCACAGCTCATGGCAACACCAGATCCTTAACCCACTGAGCGAGGTGAGGGCTCAAACCTGCATCCTCATGGATCCTGGTCAGGTTCGTTAACTGCTGAGCCATGAAGGGAACTCCTAAGCCCCTGTTCTTAAGGTAGCACTTCTCAAAGTGTGGTCCACACACCTCTGGAAGTTCATGAGACCCTTTCAGGGAGGTCTTTTAGGTCAAAAGTATTATCATATTTATTCTAAGATGGCACTTTGCCTTTTTTTACTGTATATTTGCACAATAGTACAAAAGCAATGGTGGTTAAAACTGCTAGCACCTTAGCACCAATCAAGGCACCACACTGTACTAGTGGTTATTTATTAAATTTTAACCCGTGTCTCTATCTTTTTTATATTCTGTACAGCAAAGTGAGAGGCACACATAAAACCTTTCTGCTGAATAACCAATTTAGTGTTTGTCCTGAATTAAAACACTTGTGTAATTGAGCCATGAGCTAAATTAGCTGATTTTTTTCATGAAATACACTTTTACTTGAAAGAAAAACTGACAAACTATGGTTATTCACACTTGCATATCTGGCACACATTTTTTTCTAAAACAAATTAAGTGAGCCTGTCACTTCAAGGTAAACAACTAGCAGTATTTATTTCCAATGAAAAATTTGAGCTTTCAAGTAAAAAATATAGAAATTTAGAAAACTTTTATCTGCCACCATGAACTTGACAGCTTCCCAGTACACAGACTCTTTTCTAATAGCATTGTGATCTTTTTAATTAATGTGGTTTTTGATACTGTACAATGAAATGTATTGATATTTGCAAGATCTACATAATGTAGTGAGCATATTTTCCAAATGACCAATAATACAATGGATGTTCTAAAATCATGCATGAGTTAAGGATCCACTCAAAGCACAAGAGAGACCAATGAATTTCAATATAACAGAGTATGAAAAGTTAACTGATATGGTTTCACATTCTGCATTGCAATTATAAGATTTAAGGAACTACCACTTGTTGAGTTTTGGTGTAGCATCAAAGAAAAATATTCAAAATTATTTGAAAAGGTTATTAAAACTGTTATTTAATTTTCCAACTATATATCTGTATGAAACCAGATATTCCTCATTTACTTCAAACAAAACATATCACAGCAGACTGAACAGAAATGGTATAAGAATCCAGTTTTCTACTACGCCAGACATTAAAGAGACTTGCAAAAATGTAAAACAATGCCACTTTCCTCACTAAACTATTTTCTTTGGAAAGTACAGTTATTTTCAGAAAAAAATGATATTATTTATGTTAATGTAGATATGCTATGGTTCTTTTAAAATAACATGTATTTAAAAAATTTTTGTTTTAATTTCTAATACATTGCATACTGATAGAAATAACCCACATAAACAAAAACCGCTTGGGATCTTCAGTGATTCTAAGATTCTCAGTGATTTGAAGTGATTCCTGAGAACCACTGCCATGTGGAATAGATCTAAGCATGAAAACAAATTTAAAGATCATCAAAGCCTTATTAGAGTATTCTGACTAATGAACGGCCACCATCTCATGTGTATTTATTTGTCCAACATATTTCTTATTTTACACAAATGTAGATAGACTCATATATATATTATATATATTTAACACAAATGTAAATAGACTCATAGATATGTGTGTGTGTGTGTGTGTGTGTGTGTGTGTGTGTGTATTTAACTCTATAGAGTGTTGCAGTTAAGATTTCTACTCTGGGGACTAGAAGAAAAGAACTGGTGGAGACCATCATACAAATCTTGAAGCTTGGATAAAACAGTATCACACCAGGCCTGAGAATTCTACCAAATCAGTACTGGACATTCTTTTGTCTGTTGGCTCAATTTCATCCCTTCCTTACCTTACCCTCTCCACGGCAGAGGTTGTAACACAATTCTTGAAGTAGTTCTCTAAATTCCTTTCAGAATTAACGATTACTCTAATTTTTTTTTTTTTTTCCTTTTTAGGGTGGCACCTGCGGCATATGGAAGTTCCCAGGCCAGGGGTCAAATAGAAGCTGCAGCTGCTGGCCTATACCACAGCCACAGCAACGTGGGATCCAAACTGTGTCTGCAACCTACACTACAGCTCATGGCAATGCTGGATCCTTAACCCACTTAGTGAGGCCAGGGATCGAACCTGCTTACTCATGGGTAACAGCCAGGTTTGTAACCGCTGAGCCACAAAGAGAATTCCCAATGATTACTCTAATTTGCTGACTCCTACACAGGGAACCAATGTTAAATGGAAACATTAATCTTGAGTCACCATTCTTCCTGAGGGCCTTTATTCACGTCATAAGTATTTGTTGAGGACCTATTTATTATATGCCCAGCTCTATGCTAGCTGCTGGGAAGAAAAGAGTAAGCAGGGCACTTGCTCTCAGGAATCTAGTTTAGTAGGGAAGTAGGTAATTACCATGGGATATAATAAGGGAATAGTGGAGTGCTATGCAAATCCATGAGAAAGATGGGAGTGCGCAGCATCAGGGAAAGAGTCTTAGGAAAAGCAGTATCTAAATAAAAGATTTGAGACTCAGAGGATGGGTCAGTCACCTTGGGTTAGAAGGCTGGGGGTGTGGAGTCAATGAGGGTTTGAAGGAAGAAGAAACAGCATAGACTGTGACATATTCAGAAAATGTTACCTAAAAGACCCACTGCTATTGGAAATAACCTTAAGTTTAAAGGTGCAGGAAAGATCAATATATTTTTCCTGAGTTTTAGCTTGTTTGAGAAGTAGAATGAGATATTTTAAAATCATTATAGTTCATTTAAATAAATTTAATGTAATCAGAATTATCATCTTACAAAAGAATCACTGGATTAAAATTAAAAATTTTGTTAGAAACCTGAAACATAATTTTGCATGTCTTTTCAAAGATTAATTCAGTATATCAAATTTTTTTTAATCTTTCTTCAAGGCACTGAACTTAATGCTAAAGAGTACAAAACAAAATCTAAAGTATAGCGTTTGGGTAAAGTCCACAATATGAGTTCAGATATATTTTCTTTCCTTCCTTTAGACATTCAATAAATATTTATTGAGTGCCTATTACCCAACACATCCTGATGCTATATTATTAAAAAGACATGTTGCCCTGCCCTCAGAGAGCATATAACATAATAGTGACAGGTCAGTTGGCTTTCAAATATTGGTCACAACATAAGACACCAAGTGATAATTGCCAAGGGAGTAGTAAAATTTGCTGGATGTAACTTTTTCACCATTGGAAATGGTTTGAATTGATGGAAAGGTGAGTGAGAGCTGAAAGCCAGAGAAAAGTTCAGGGGAAGGAAGTATCAAGATGCATTAAGTAGCAGAAAATAAAATAGTTTAGCTGGGATGTGTTTGGTAGTGGAATTAATCTAATAAAAGAAATTAGATATATAAATTCAGCAGATTGGAGTGATCATGTTATAAGTCAAGGTTTGGGTTTCATTCCTCTTGGCAAGGAGTAAAGCATAAATGAATAAAACATTAAAGCAAGGATTGTTTGCCACACTTAAGAACAACACTCCTGGTTTGTACAAGAGTCATTCTTTTGATTATAGTAAATAGGTCCCTCTTGAATAAAATCTCCTGTTTATCTCACTTCAAAGTATAGTCTTTCCTTGGTAACTCTGAGTGACTGTTTCCAGGACCTGCTGTGGATATCAAAATCCTCTGATCCTCAGGTTCCAGAGTCAGCCTTTCCTATCTGTGGTTCCTCATCTATTGATTCAGCCAACCTAGGTTCATGCAGTGCTGTAGTATTTATTGAAAAAAGTTCATGTATAAGTGGACCTGTGTAACTCAAACTTGTGTTTTTCAAGGATCAACTTATATATTTGCTCATTCATTGCATTTCCTGTGAATAATTTTACTAATGGATATATTACATCTTATCGGTTATGTGATAGAAAATGTTAATCCAGAAAAACATTTCCTGAGTGCATCCAATGTTCTGGAGGAAGGAATCCATTGGTGACAGCCTTTGGTATTCCACCAGTAATCTTTGGTCCAGGCTTGCTGACCAAATAACCATGGATTGTTTTCAATAGCTTGCACTGTGTCAGTTATGTAGTGATGGCAGATCAGATTGTGCAAGCCAAGCTAGCAGCATTGTGGTGAGGATGCTGGGCTATGTGCACACACAAAAGAGATTCAAAAAACACTGGACCAGTCTAGAGTAGAAAAAGGGCTGAAATAAACAGGGGTGGGGAGATATTCTTAGATATAACAAGGAGTCCTGGATTATGTGATTAATATGTTCCTATAATTTGAGATCATTAAAAAATTTCTTTGTTTTCTACCTCCCGTGGCTTGTTTGGTCACAGCTAAGAAGAAAACTCTTTCATGCAGAAAGTTTGGCTCAAGTGCCTGGTAGCTACATGCCAGTGATATCATACTGCCTTAAGGCCATTCAGACAAAGCCTGGTTATTTTTTAAATGTTGTGAGGCCCAGTGTCATCAAATAGAGTGGAAAGAACACAGGCTTTTGAATCAGAGGTCTTATGTACAGTGTCCTACATTGCCCCTTAACAACTTGGAGACAGTATGACTTGGGAAGTTAATCTGATTAACTTCTCTCTCTCTCTTTTTTTCTTTTTAGGGCTGCATCCATGGCATATGGAAGTTTCCAGGCCAGGGGTCAAACTGGAGCTGCAGCTGCTGGCCTATACCCTAGCCACAGCAATGCAGGATCCAAGCCCCGTCTGCAGGCTATACCACAGCTCTCAGCAATGCTGGAACCTTGAACCACTGAGTTAGGCCAGGGATTGAAGCTGAGTCTTCAGGGTTCACTGGGTTCATTTCTGCTGCATCACAATGAGAACTCCTATTTAATCTCTTTCAAGCTCCGTCTTATTATCTGTAAAATGGAAATAATAATAATTCCCTGAGAGGAATTTTATTGTCAGAATTAAACTGTTTTGAATATGTAAGCTAGATACATAAATAGGGACTAAATAAGTGCGCATTCTTGTTCCCTGAATTCAACTTGCCTTAAAATGTACCAAAACATTTGCCCCTGCCTAATGAGAAAGCACTTTGTAAGTGAAAACATAAAATGAATAGAATCATTCAAAACCTGCTCTAATGATCAAAAGGAGTGATTTCATGTTTACAAAATGTGCAATATCTAATATCCTTCCTTTTACAAATTTTATCTAGTTGATTCCTCTAAACAAAGAGTGAAAAACAAAATTTTCCACATTTCACAAATGAGGAAACTGAGGTTTAGGGACAGAAGTGACCCTGAATCCTGTGTGATCCTGAAGCCTCTGCTCTTAACCAGCGCCCCAGGCTGTCCAGGTATATTACTTAGAACCTCTCTATCAACTATTTTCACATATTCATTTCTCTTTTTGATTCTTTCGTGTTAATAGGCAGTAAAAAACAAGAAGATTTTACCACAGAATTTGAGTTGGTGGCTCCTTGTCACTCTATAAGAGCAAATTTAACCACATATAACTGATTTCACAAAGTGTACCAATTTGTCAATTCTAGCCCCAGACTTCCCAGGTCTCAAGTCTGCAAGATTCAACCAGAGGGAGGGAAGAGTCCAACGTGATTTAGCTGCTTGAGTCTTTTACTCAAAAATCATTTAAACTCCATCCAATTGACATAGTATGGGTCCTTCCCTAATGGTATTGATAAACTAGTTTGTCTAGGAAAACAGTGTGGCTAAGAGGGCTAACATAATTTTAAAAAATTTTCACATGTGCAGCTCATGAAAAGTAGACATGTGATTACATATATGTTTGATTCAACCAATTTCCATGTTTCCATTACAAGGAACTTGTTAACCTTAGAGCTCAATTACTTGAACAAAAAAGAAAGAAAAGAAAAGAAAAAAGAGGAATCCCAGCATTAACCTTTTGACTGTCTAATCCCTGTTTTATTAACTGGGTGGTTTCCATGCCTGCCACAGTTTACTGCTCACTTTTCCCCACAAGAGTAATCATCAGTAGGTACTGTCATGATGCTCATTTTAGAGATAAGGCTACTGAGGCTGTCAGAACTTGTCAAGTTTCTTGCAACAAGAAATTTGGACTCAAACAATGCTTTTGGCTATGACACTCTCTCCTTCCCTTTGGAATGGATTCTAGGTAATCCCTCATAAACATGGGGAGTGAACTAAAGAATTCAAGAATAAGCCAAGTACAGTCATATCAACATCCGTTTTTAACTGTTTCTTGGTAGTATGGCATATTAAAAATTTCCCTCTGAGAAAATAAAACTTTTCTTGAACAGAATAGTATTCTGTTAAAATTCTATTAAGCTTCTCAGAGTGCATTAACAGACTCAAATATATTAAATTCCTTACTGGATTAGACCAGTTAACACTGGATTTTGTCACATTTCTAGTTTTAAATATCACAACTAGGAAACAAGTATATTAATATTTACTTCATTGTGCCAAGTCAGATTCTATTATAAAACTAGATCAAATAGGAATCACTGCCCTATAAAATTCAAAATCTGTATGTGCAAGGTAATGAGAAACAGAGGTGGTTCTCATTTTCTGAAGTAACTTCTTGCCTCTCATATGCTCTATTGAAGAAAAAAATTGCACTATTCCAGGTCACTTAAAAGGAGTAAAGCCATTTCTTCTAGATAATAAATTTTAAGTGAACCACTGAAATTATTCTGAGGAAACAGCTTTCATTTTTTTTTTTGACTTAAAAAATTGTGTCTGCTTTGTTATTATTATTATTGCATAGTTAATTTACAATGTTTCAGCAAGTTGTTGTACAATAAACAGACCCAATCACACACATTTCCCTGGGCTATACAGTAGGTTCTCATTGCCCATCCATTCCAAATACAACAGTTTGCATCCCCCAAAACCCCCAAATCCCACTCCCTCCCCTTTTTCTCCCAGGAAATCCAAGTCATCTCTTCTTGCCCATGATCTGTTTCTGTTTTTTGTTTCTTTGTTTGTTATTTTTAGATAAGATTATCTGTTCCATATTTTAGATTCCACAAATAAGTGGTATCATATGGTATTTGTCTTTTTCTTTCTGGCTTACTTCACTTAGTATGAGTCTCTAGATCCATCCATATTGCTGCAAATGCATTAGTATGTCTTTTTTATAGCTGAGTAATATTCCATTGTATATATGTACACATCTTCTTAATCCATTCATCTGCCAATGGACATTTAGGTTGTTTACATGAACTAGAACAGAATATTTTAAAATTTGCATGGAAACACAAGAGACCCTGAACAGCCAAAGCAATATTGAAAAAGAAAAACAAAAATGGAGCAATCAAGCTTCCTGACTTTAGGCAATATTACAAAACAATATGGTACAGGCACAAAAACAGAAATATAGACCAATGGAACAGGATAGAAATCCCAGACATAAACCCAAGTACCTATGGGCAACTAATCTATGAAAAGGAGGACAGAACATGCAGTGGAAGAAAGATAGCCTCTTCAATAAATGGTGCCAGGAAAACTGGAAAGCTGTATGTAAAAGAATGAAAGTAGAACACTATCTAACACCAGATACAAAAATAAACTCAAAATGGATTAAAACTAAAATATAAGGCCAGACACTATAAAACTCCTAGTGGAAAACATAGGCAGAATGTTCTTTGACATAAATCACAGCAACATCTTGTTTGATCTAGCTCCTAGAATAATGAAAATAAAGACATAAATAAACCAATGGGACCTAATCAAACTCAAAAGCTTTTGTACAGCAAAGGAAAACATTAAAAAAACAAAAAGACAACCCACAGAATGGGAGAAAATCTTTGCCAATGATGCAACAGACAAGAGCCTATCTCCAAAATATGTGAACAACTCGTGTAACTCAACAACAAAAAACCAACCCAATTGAAAAATGGTCAGAAGACCTAAATAGACATTTCTCCAAAGAAGACACATGGATGGCCGACAGGCATATGCAAAATGCTCAATATCGCTAATTAGAGAAATGCAAATCCAAACTACAACGAGGGATCACCTCACACCAGTCAGAATGGCCATCATTAACAAGTCAACAAATAACAAATGCTAAAGGGGGTCTGGAGAAAAAGGTACCTTCCTTCACTGTTGGTGGGAATGTAAATTGGTACAGCCACTATGGAAAACAGTATGGAGGTACCTCAGGAAACTAAATATAGAGCCACCATATGATCTAGCAATTCCACTGCTGGGCTTATATCCAGACAAAACTTTCATTAAAAAAGATACATGTACCCCTGTGTTCATAGCAGCACTATTCACAATAGGCAAAACAGCTTCATTCTGATAGTCTGATGTGAATCTTAACACTCTTGGTGTTATAAAGGAAAAATTTGATTTTTGCCAATATAAATTTAGATTATTGGTCTAAATCAACTTCATTTATTCAGATTAATCCTTATATGACATATTCTCTCTATAAAATATTTCCAATATAAAACCTCAAATTTTTTCTCTTTTTTTCTTCCTAGCATTTTATCAATAACTCTGTATTTCCAAGTACCTAAATTTCTATTAAGGTGATAATCACAGTGGTATCATATCACTTCAAATCCCCAAACTTTAAACTACTCAGTCAAAACCTGAGGGAATTCCTATTGTGAAGAAAATGAACATTTAGGAGTTGGACATTTTTTATGCAATTAAAAGAGAACAACATCATGAAAATGCAAATAGGTTGGAAACTCAGAGGTCATTTGAAACATTAAACTCCAAAGAACTCATTTGTACATCTGTCAAAACATAAAAAAATCATTCCAATTTTGAAAGTACTTTTCAAAAACCTTATCTATGTGGGAAACTGCATGCTGACCTATGAGGAATGTGTAATTTGTGTTAAATACAAAGTCTCATTCAAGAACTAAAGACAATCTTTTATCCCATCAATTCTACACCAGAATTTCTGTGATTTATTTTTAGTGAGAATGTTCTTAAGGGAATAGGTGATGTGGGATCCAAGTGCAGAAAGAATTTCAAAAGTGCTAAAACGTTTGATTCTGTTCATTTTTACATGAGCAAATACATTTATAAACCTACTTTCTCCTCTGTATTTTGAGGCAAGTCCAAGAATGTACATGTAGCAGAAAAAACACAAGAAAATGAATAAAGGCAATGGGAGGTAGGGAGAAAAAGGAGAGAAAAGAGAGAAGAGAGAAAAGAGAGCGTGGATAAGAATTTAAACTAAACAATGATGAGAAAATTAAGACAGGTGGCAAAATGATTAGGCTTAAGGATAGTCAGTGGAGTACATGGAAGCAGAGGATTTGAGAAGTAAAGGAGGCAGGAAAACACAGAGGACCATGTGCATCAGAGGAGTCAAGAAACCCAAGATAAAAGGGTTGATATATATGACTTAGCACCACATCTAGAGGTAACATCACAGAGTCAATATTTATGTAATGAGAAAACAAAATGGTATGATGACATCTACTGGGGTGGAAAGTAGCATATTTTAAGAATTCCATCTCACCACCAGTTAGAAAAGCTTCAAAGAGTTGCTTGATTTTCATGGGAAATTTGAGTGAAAGGAAAGAAGATAGAAAGCTGAAGTGGGGAGGATCTTGAAGTTAGAGGGGTACTCTTGGTAAAAGGAGAGAAAGTAAATTGGATTGTGTATTTGCACCAAGTGGGATTTGAGCCAGTATGCCTTAAAGCTGAATTTCCCAAAAGTTTTCCATATTTAAACAGTCTTTACTATTACTTACTTGATTTGTTTAAACTGTAGACGTTCTTTTTTATTAAATAGCTTACTTTAAAAGGAAATTAACAGTCTAAACAGTGATATCTCTTTCACATTCTGGTTTTTTTTTTCTTATACACATTAAATAAAATATTTGCTATGGTACCACTTAAAATAATATCTTATGTATGACATAGCTGCTTTGTATACATGGGAAGTGAGATAGCCTTTCCTATCTGATCCACAGTGGTGGGAAGCTGCTGAAGGACCCTAAAGAGGCAGGAAATATACAGGAAAGAGAGCAATGGGCAGTGAGCTCCTGAGGCTGGAAGAATGGGGATCGAGATGGTCCTCCTTGAGGTCTGGCATGGAGGTGGCACAATGTCACTTCTGCCCCATTCTATTGATCAAAGCAAATCACAAAGCCAGACTAGATTTGAGATGTGAGGTAGATTCCACTTCTTGACAGAAGGATCTGTAAAGAGTTTGTGGCCATTTTCAATCTATGCCAACTCATATAATCACAGTCTCAAAAACTCAACAGAAAGTCATCAACATAATTCAAAAGAGGTGATATTAATTTGGAATGCCACTTTTTTGTGCTTTTGAAGATATATTTGGGGCTAAGTTTTACAGAATTAGGTCAGTTATAAGAGGAATATAGCGACAGTTTTGTTCTAACTCTCACTTTTATTTTGGGATGCTGATTCCTGTAGATTGTACTTGATATAAGTATACACACTCCCAGAAATACACACACCCCTCCAGGTCTATTATGGGTTTCTTGCACTGAGTTTGTTCAAGTGAACTAGAAAATGGGAAGAACCAAATTAAAGGCCAACTTAATTTAGCTTAACCTAAAGTAAACATAAAATGTCTTGTTTTTATATGGCATCCCTAAGTGAGTAAAACACCTAATTCACGCATCTCAAGAGACAAATGTTCATTTAGGGAGGAGGAATAGTTCTGCTTCAGAGTGGAGGTAAAGGATTTATATTCCACTTAATTCTTAACTAAGAGTAATGTTATGGTGTTTTAGCAAACACTTCTAGTATATTTTTGTTATTATAAAAGCATAGAAAAGAATAATTTATAAATTCTATTGACCAGGGCTTGAGAAGCAGTGGAAAGCTCACAGGTCTTCCTAAAAAATAATGAGGGGTAAAAACCTCATTGCTAGGGTTTGGGAATGAGTCTCTTTTCAATGTCTTTACATGTATGAGGCTCCCCTTTGAATATATAAATACATAGGCTATACGTACAGCATTTTGTGCCTGGCGCTAAGTTCTTTTGACTCTGATTTGTACCCACCTCTCTCGCGCTCCCGGCTTTGTGGCGTTGATGCTGGGACCTGACAAAACATATTTTGGCTTTGCCAGCTGCTCCGGCTCAGCTCTGCCAGGGGATGCTGGGGGCAGAAAGCAAGACTGGAGGAGGGAGGAGGAGCACTTCCTTCCTCAGCGCTTCCTGTTTTATCCCCTGTGCTGCTTTCACTTGCTCCGCCCCAGCGGGGCTTCGCCTCTTGGCCATGGTGGTATTTTGCAGTAGTAGCAGTTGGTGCCTACTCGCAGTTTTCTGTAGAGTCAGCCTCATCAGACCCTGTTAGGGACACTGGGGTCCTGTCCTCAGAGGTTCAGGTCGCAGGTCACAGTTCAGACACAGCAGTGTGAGTTTGATTGTCTCATCCAAAAAGATCTGAGCTTCAGCTCCTCTACACTTTGAACTCCAGGCTGGTAGATTAAATAATACCACCTCTTCTCCTTGTGCCCTGGGGGGCCCTCTGCTTTCTCAGTTGCTACCTCTGGGAGACCTCCATGTTCCCTTTTTGCCCTTTTCAGTTCTCTGGTTATATTAAATTCTATTTAAAGAATAGACAGGTTTCTTTCATCTGATTGGACCCTGACTGAATAGGTGACCAAAGAGTAACACAGATGATCACTTAAAACATTCATCTTGATTATTTTAAGCATGATCTTCAAAATTCAGAATGTACCTACCAGAAGATTTCAAAGAACACAATCTCTTAAGAACTTTCAGGGTTTACAATGTTTCTTTGAAGAGCTTTAATATTAAAGAAAGTCTCTAACATTAAAGCCACATACTTAAGATAATGTAGACTTTTCACCTAAACATTTGGAAGAACTTGGAAACAGTGACACTTTTAATTAACCTGAAAAATAATCTTGTGAATATGATAGGATGTAAATATCACACAAAAGACTAGCAAAGATTAAGAATGTTTCAAGTATATGAACAATGGTTTCAAGTAAATGTAGGGGAAAATCCAAATAAATAATTTCACATGTATCCAAGTTGAACAAGGGCATGTAGATGAAAAAGGTAAAACAACTGATTTTCAATGGATTGTGGTTTCAGCTGGAACATGTGAAAACAGGAACCATTTAGTTACTATGTTTTTGAGCAGAAGACATAAAACTTTGGGCTTCACTGGGCCTTCTGCTCCCTGGGAACAGGGGGGCGGGGAACGAGGGAGGTACTGTGTTCTGAGAATGATGGCCTTTTCAGACTTATGACAAAATCTCAGTGAGTGAGTCACTCTTAGTAGTAAATACAGTAAACAGTGCAAGCTGACCAACTAGTTATTTCTGGCTTTAAAAGTGTTAAGTGGAACGTTAGACTGGAGGAAGGTGTGAGAGGCTCTTAGAGACTTTTATAAAAAATTACATAATATATTGCATATAAATATATAAATATGTTTGGAAGGATAAACAAAAAAAATGATAACATCTGTTGCCCCTAGTGAGGGGAGCTGAGTGGCTTGGGGAAGGGAGTGGGAGAAGGACCTGCCTTTCATTGGGTACCCATTTGCATATTTAAAATTGAGTATAAAGTATATATAGTACCTATTCAAAAATTTTACAAAAGCCAACCAAATGTTTAATTCATATTTGTATTTTTTTTTCACAGTTTCCAAATGGCTCTCACTTCTGTAATTCTCGCCGCTCGTCACTAAAAGCCTGTGAGGCAAATGTGGCAGAATTCTTCTCATTTTAGGCACATAAACCTGAGGACACAAATGTCTGACTTCTTCAGTTATCATACAAACAATTATAGCTTAGGTTAAAAACAATGTTTTCTTGCTCCAAATTTCTATCATTTTGCACTGCCTTAGGTGGGCTCAGGACTACAAAACAGATTTGGTAGAAAGAAATCCAGCCTTTACAAAACTGAATTTACAAGGCAAGCTCTGGCCTATGTATTTACATACCTGTAGCTATATACCATTGGTAGAAAGACTGTTAGAATTGCACTCACAGTAATCTATAGACAAAAGCTCCATGCTACAAATTACATCATGTATTCAGTAATGATAGACTTCCTTCTAGCCCAGGGTTGAGGACATTATATGCATGTTTGCAATTTTTTTTTTTTTATCTTTTAGGGCTGCACCCCTGGCATATGGAAGTTCCCAGGCTAGGGGTCAAATCAGAGCTGTAGCTGCTGGCCTGTACCACAGCCACAGCAACATGGGAGCCTAGCCACCTCTGTGACCTATACTAACAACTCACCGCAATCCCAGATCCTTAACCCAATAAGCAAGGCCAGGGATTGATACTACTCAGGTTTGTTACCGCTGAGCCACAATGGAATTCCCACTTATGTTTGCAATCTTAACTAAAAATTATAGACAAATATTCTCCCCATTTTGCAGATGGGGAAATTGAGATGCAAAAAGGTTACATAACCAACGTATTAGGTTAAAAAAATTGTAAGGCAAGGATTTGTCATCAATTCATCTTTCTCAAAGCCCATTCTTTTTCAAGGCATTGAGCTAGTTGCTCCAGTGGATGTATAGATAAATAAGAAAGCAAGTGTCTCAAAGTAGAAGCAGAAGTGTGCATTGTGTGGTATGGAGAGGAGTGGATGATGGGACAGAGAGAAGACAAGTACTGTGAAAACTCTAAAATGGATGAATCCAAATAGCATACAAGAAATGTGAGTAAATGCCATAAGGGTTTAAGAGAGAAAGCAATCAGTCTCTTTTTGATGAGTTAGATCTGGCTTCATTCATGAGAGAGTGAGGGTGAAATAGACATTGAAGAATTACTAGGAAATGAAATATGGAGAGGATTTGGAGTCATGAATGGGAGGAAAGCAAAACATGGCAGATGGAACAAGTGACTGTTTTAACCACTGGCCAGTGTCTGCAACATAAACTATGCTACTAAAAAAAAATTGTCTATTTAGGTCAAGTCTCTGATTATAGGAGCACTAAGTGAGAATCCCTTCAGGGGAAAATAGTACAAAAAAAATACACAAACAATGTTTAAGTTGTTGAATGAATGCATGTAAGCTGACAAGGAGAGAAAGCATGAGAACTCTCCCCCCATTTTCTCGTTGGACTCTTGAGTTAGGTTATTATCTTACTGTAGTAATTATTTAGTGATTGATTGTGGTTAAAAAAAATTAACACTATTAGAACAATAAGAATGCTAAAATAATGCTTTACCATGTCAACAAGCTTGCTCCAAGTCCAAGGAGAATGGCAGACTCCAGAACTCCTGCTACCAAATATCTAAGTCCCTCAGTTTAGAGTAGTTTGCAAACTCCCCTCCCTAGATATATCAAACTTTTGAAAGGATATCAGGAGTTCCACAAACAATGAAGATTAAACTGCCTGAGAAACTTAATCATCAATTTTATCTGTTTTGTTTTGTTTTGTTTTGAGAGACACACCAGCAGCATATGGAAGTTCCCAAGCTAAGGGTCAAACTGAGCTACAGCTGCTGGCTTATACCACAGCCACAGCAACGTGGGATCAGAGCCACGTATGAGACTTCCACCACAGCTCACGGCAACACCAGATCCTTAACCCACTGAGCAGGACCAGAGATTGGACCCCCATCCTCAGGGATACTAGTCAGGCTCATTACTGCCGAGCCATAAGGGGAACTTCCAATTTTATCTGCCATTTATTTATTTATTTATTTTAGGGCCACACCCATGGCATATGGACGTTTCCAGGCTAGAGGTCTAATTGGAGCTAGAGCTGCTGGTCTACACCACAGCCGCAGCAATGCCAGCTCCAAGCCACGTCTGTGACTCACACCACAGCTCATGGCAATGCCAGATCCTTAACCCACTGAGTAAAGCCAGGGATTGAACCCACAACCTCATGGTTCCGAGCCAGATTCATTTCCGCTGCGCCACAACAGGAACTCCTTATCTGTATTTTACATTGTGATTCCAGATAAGACTTCATTAATTTTTTTTTCTTTTTTTTACAACCCTAGGTAGAACACATACTGCATTGAAATACCTTCTCAAGGTTGCAAGACTTGGAAATTCTAAGCCAAAGTGAGAGTGCTCAGACAAGTTGCAAATGAAAAGAAGTAAGGGTGGTCAGAGACAGCACAGTGTAATGGAAACAGCACTGGGTAGGAAGATGTGACAAATGATTCTACAATGTGCTATTAACAACAGGGGAGATTTGTGTCTATGTAGTGAGATGACCTTAACAACGAAATCTGACCTCTCAGGACCCCTTTTTCCTCATCTCTATGATGTGGGAATTGAAACAATGATCCTCACTTGTCTAGCTATTTCCAATTATGTACTAAAGACTTTCTAGGATTTAGGCACACTACTATGTATTTATTCTATGCAGTTAGCCATTTTGGACTATTTTGGATCAAATGTTACATTTGATATTGGCTCTAAAAACCGAGCTGAAGAACTCATTTCAATTTATGAATGACTAGAATTATCCAGCAAAAAGGAAAGTAATTGCTCCCATAATTCTGTATAATCTATGATAAGTTACTTTTTTGACATAAATATTATAATGTGTAAATACATGCACAGGCTGAGTGTAAAGCCATGAATGTACAGAGTTTCAACAAGCTAATTCATTTATTCAGACCCCGTTAAAGGTTACTGTTGATTACCTCAGGATGACCCAAGTGTTAAGATGTGGTGATTACTGTAGACTTGTCCATCTAAGTACATAGAAAATATAATTTGATAGAACTGCCCTACTATTTCATAATATGGTTTATGTGTATGACCATGTTATTGACTTGCTTAGATAAAACCACTGTTATCTTATAGTTCACAGAGCAAAAACAAAACAGAAAAACCTATTTAACCAAGCCCAGAAGCCCTTATCTCCCCACTGTGGTAGGTTTGATTACTTTTTAAAATCCATACTACATACATTTTTTCAACACCTATGATCTCTTCAGTGCATGTTGGTCATGGCTATATACTAGGCATTGCATTAGGCACTGTATTAGCCATTAGGTTATGGCTGTGCACAAAATAGACACAGGCCCAATTCGTGAGCATATAGATAGGTAAATAGGCAATAACAATTATGCATGATTTACAATGTGTAAGATGCCACTGGAGGTATATAAAATACCTGACCCAGGTGCAGTAAGATAGTGGAGATTTTCTGGAGGAAATGACATGTGAGCTGAGAGACGTGGTAGATGAGAAGGAATTAGCCTTGCAAAAGGGTTGAGACATGGGAAAAAGTATGGTCTAGATACAGGAAACAGCACATATATAGAGCCCAAGGTGAGAGAGCAGAGTATGTGGAGGGAACTTGGAGATGATAAGAGAGCAGAAATGTTGAGTTTGAAGGGGCTGTGACCACAGAAAAGGCCAGAAATATGAGCAGCAATCAGGTCATGCACACTATTATAAACTATCTTAAGGAAGTCGGACTTTCTTCTACAAATCATTAGCATGACTGTGTGTTTGACCAGTGTGGTGATTTGTATTTGTCAAGTTTACTCAACCCTCAGTATGGAAAATCAATTACCAAAACCCAAGACTGAAAGGCAGAATGATGAGTTAGAAGTTATGGCAGAAATTCAGGTTAGAAATTTTGGTGGTCTTAACCAGGGTAAAAGGAGAGAGACTGGAGAAAAGGAACAGTAATCAAAAGCTTTGAAGTTAGAATTAGCAGGGTTCATGAATTAATTGAATACACAGAATAAAAAAGAAGGATTAATTCCGGGAAGATACTCTGGTTTCTGACTTGGGAAATATGATTTATGGTACTACCTTTCCATGTGATGAGGAGTTAAAAAATAAACAACAGATTTCAGTTAAGGGAGAAAATGTGATGCATTTTTTTGGGATATGTTGTACTTTGGGTGCATATGGACCATTCAAACAGAAAGTCTATCAGGCTTTATGTAGATATAAAGTTTAGAAGACTAGGCTGGAGATAAAACAAAGACCAAAAAGTTACCAGTCTAATGGCATCTGAAACTATGGATTAGATGACCTTTCAGGGAAAGCAGGTAGACTTAGAACAGAGGTAAGCCAAGGACAGAACACTGGCCAAAATTCACATTTTAAGAGGTGATTTGAGACTCAGGAGGATATCCAGGAACATAAAATGTCACAGAAGTTCAAGGAAAGAGAGTACTTGAAAGAGGAAAGAATGGTCAATAGTCTTAGGTGATCTAAAGAACCCCCCCAAAAAAAATATTTTAAGAAGTACCCATTGGATTTAGCAACCAGAAGGTAATGGGTATCCCTTGTGATAACAGCTTCATTTGAGTGATGGGGATGCAAGTCAGATGATACAGGGTTCAGAAGTGAGTGGACAAGGACATGGTGACAGTGTGTGTAGAAAATGCTTTCAAGAAGTTTGGCTGTTAAGGGAGAAGAGAGACAGTGTGCTAGTTGAAAGAGTGTATCAGGTTGAAAAGATTTTAGGAGAGGCTTAAGCATGTTTATGTGCTGATGGGAAGAATCCAATAAAGGAGGAAAAGAGAATAGCTGGTGACAGGAGATACCTAAGGAGGTGGGAATGAGGGTATGGGATACAGTGCACTGGTGGAAGCATTAGTCTTTACCAGGAAGAGGTAATCCCTCCTAGTATCAGGAGGACAGAGCAATGATGGTCCAGATGGTCCCACGCTGGGTAATGGGAGATAGAGTGATAAGAGCTTTCAAGATGCAAAGACAAATATGCCAAGAGCTCAGTCCTCTCTCTCAGTTTGGAAGAGGGAGATAAAACATGCTAATAACTCTGTTGTTAAGTAAAAAGTGATAGATGGGAGTTCCTGTCTTGGCTCAGTGGTTAACGAGCCTGACAGGCATCCATGAGGATGAGGGTTCTGTCCCTGGCCCTGCTCAGTGGATTGAGGATCCAGCATTGCCATGAGCTGTGGTGTAGATCACAGATGCAGTTCGGATCCTGCGTTGCTGTGGCTCTGGCGTAGGCTGGTTGCTACAGCTCCAACTGGACCCCAAGCCTGGGCCCCTCCATGTGCCGCAGGTGTGGCCGTAAAAAGACAAAAAGAAAATGATAGATGACATGAGAGACTTAGAAATAAAAGGCAAAGAATGATAGCTTACTGAATGGAAAGGTTGGTAGTGATTTGGGATGGATTAGGAACTCATAATGGAGGTAAAATCTGAGACAGTTCTTGAAATTTGTGAGGAACTCAGAGGTGGAGCTCATTACCAAGAGAACAGTTTAAGCAAAGGGAAAATATAAATGAAATGAAGGTGATCTTTAGGGAATGGTGACTAGATAATATCTGAATGAAAGGTAAAATAGATGAAATAATAGATGATGAATGTCAAAATGTAAGTTGGGGCTGCAATGAAGAAATCCACCACGTCAGACCAAGGAGTCTAGAGCTGGACTAGTTTTCAATAGGTGGTGGGAAGTTATAGAATTTTTTTTTTTATGTTTAAAAATGTAGAACATTTGGGAATCAAATGAGAAAAGCATGATAACATACTAAAAACAAAGACGTAGAAAACACTGAATGCTAAAAACACTATTATTAGGAATCTGAGAAATGCTAGTTAGTGAATGAAGGGGTAACTGGATGGATAAACAAACAATGATCATGCAATCATTCTAACACTGGAGTTAAGGATTCACACTGCTTTGCATTTACTAGCGAAATTACGTGAGGAGGCTGACTTCAGTTCTACCTCTGCCATTTATGCCAAACATCAATAGCATGCAGCCATTTATATAAAAAACTGGCTCACAATCTCACAGTAGATTAACTTCGTTGTTTATCTTTTAGGCCTGGAAAAAGAGTTTCTAGATGTTTCAAAGTATAAAGATTTTATAAGTGAAACTTACAGTGTGTGAACTACTTTTGTATTTGTACATATAACATTAAGTCAAAACCAAATTTTTAATATCTTTGGGATATAAGAATGGTTCAACATACACAAATCAATGCATCGCATTAACAGATTGAAAGACAAAGTGTTCTCTTGTGACTCAGTGGGTTAAGGATCCAGCATTGTCACTCAGCATCTTGGGTTGCTGCTGTGGCATGGGTTCACTCCCTGGCCGGGGAATTTCTACATGCCACAGGTGTGGACAAAAACAAAAACAAAAACAAACACAAACCAACTAGAATGAAAGATAAGAATCATCTCAAGATGATCATCTCAATAGATGTGGAAAAAGCATTTGACAAAATTCAACATCGATTCATGATAAAAACTCTAAAATCTAGTCATAGAAGTAACAAAACAACACAGTAAAGGCTATATATGATAACACCACAGCTAAGATCATACTAATTTGAAAGGCTGAAACTTTTCCTATAAGATCAGGAGGAAGGAAAGAATGGCTATTCTCACCCCTCCTATTTAACATAGTACTAGAAGTCCTAGCTAGAGCAATCGGACCAGAAAAAAAATTAAAAAATCATGAGGTCTAATCAGTTAATCCAGTAAAGTTGCAGGATACAAAATTAACATACAAAAATCAGTGGCGTTTCCATACACTAAAACCAAACTTTCAGGGAAAAAAGAAAGAAATCAATTTCATTTATAATAGCATCAAAAAACAACATATTTATAATAAATTTACCTAAGGAGGTGAAAGATCTCTACTCTGAGAACTACAAGACATTAATGAAAGAAATAAAAGAAGACACAAATAGATGGAAATGTATATTGTTCATGGATTGGAAGAATTAATATTGTTAAAGTGTCAATATTACCAAAAGCCATCTCTACATTCAATGTAATCCCTATCAAGATTCCAATGGCATTTTTTACAGAAGTGGAAAAAACACTCCTAAATTTATATGAAACCACAAAGATGCGGAATAGCCAAGGAAATCATAAGAAAGGACAACAAAGCAGGAGGCATCACACTTTCTTATTTCAAGCAATATCATAATACCACACAGTCATCAAACTGTACAGTACTGGCATAAAAATAGATTAGTGGAACAAAGTAAAGAGCCCACAAATAAACCCAAGCATTATAGGGCTAATATTTGTCAAGTGATCCAAGAGTACTTAATGAAGAAAAGACAGTCTCTTTAACAACTGGTGTTGGAATAATTGGATATTCACATGTAAAAGCATGAAAAGAGATCCATATCTTACATTCACGAAAATTAACTCCAAATGGATTAAGGCTTAAATGTATCACCAAAAGACTCCCAGAAGAAGACAGAGGAATACAGCTCCTTGACATGGGTCTTGGTAATGATTTTTTGGATATGACATCCAAGGCACAAGTGGAACTTCTATATGATCCAGCAATTCCACTTCTGGGAATACATCCAAAGGGAACAAAGATACCAACTTGGAAAGACATCCATACCCCAGTGTTCAATGCTGCATTATTTACAACAGCCATGACATGGAAATATCCTCAGTGTTCACTGATGAATGAATAGATAAGAAGTTGTGGTACACACACACACACACACACACAGGAATATTATTCAGCCATAAAAAATGAGGAACTCCTACCATTTGTGACAACACAAGTGGACCCTGTAGGCGTTATGCTAAGTGAAATGTCAGACAGAGACAAATACTGTATGATCTCACTAATCTGTGGAATATGTTTTTTAAAAAATTATAGAAAAAGAGATCTTGTGCTTATCAGAGGTGGTGGGTGGAAGGAGGGAGAATTGGAAGAAAGGGATCAAAAGGTAGAAATTTCTGGTTTTAAGATAAGTAAATTCTAGGGATGTAATGTACAACATGGTGACTACAGCTAATACTGATGTATGACATATAGGAAAGTTGCTAAGAAAGTAAATCCTAAGTTTTCATCACAAGGAAAAATTATTTCCCTTTTTTCTTTTCTTCTTTCTTTTCTATTTATTGTATCTACATGAGAAAATGAATATTAGCTGAACCTATAATGATGATACTTTTCGCAATATATGTAAATCAAACCTGCTGTATGCCCTAAACTTATACAGTGATGTGTGTCAATTATTTCTCAATAAACTGGGAAAAAACTCTAACTTTTGACTTTACTTTGCTATTAGTTTTTGAGGACCTTAATTTATTTCCTAAGTTTTACTATTAAGTAAATTATGTAAGGAAGAACATTTACTCTCAAAACTTTAAAAATTACTTTTTAGTTGTGAGGGCTTTGAAGAAAAGCTTTAAGAAGGTATTATGACTATTACAATTTAATTTTTAAAAAGTCTCCTCTACTTTTTAAAAGTTTACTTTTTAAAAAGTAAACTCTATGGTGATGGATAGCAACTAGATTTGTGGTAGTGATCACTTTGTAGCATATATAGATTATGATGCTGTATACCTGAATTATGATGCTGTATACCTGAATTACGATGCTGTATACCTGAAACTTATATAATAATGATCAAAAAATTCAGTTTTTATAAAGAAAAAAGGAATCACAGTATTTTCAATGATATCATGGTAACTCAGACTTGTTTTATGAAATATGTACCCTTTGATATTCAATCACTACCTCAAGGAGTTTGCTGAGGAGCAAATAGATTTCTCTTTATCAATTGTTGAAAGCATACACTTGTAGGATAACATGTAGAGGAAGCTTATCAATGTGTTGAAGCCTCAACTAAATAAAGTCTTAGAGATGCAAAGATTTTTAAAACATAAGCGTTTGAATGGCATATGTTGTAAATGGTAATGTCACTTATATAAAAAGAGTTAGCAAAAAAAAAGAAAGAAAAAGATGTTATCTATCAGTTTTTATGAGGTAAGTTTCAATGGGAAAGCTTTAGAAATGCTAAGGCATCACTCTTGTTCTTTTGAAACAATAGTTCCATCTAGTGGACATTTACTTAGAAACAAACCTTTGATTCCAAAAGTTAGGGGCTGTTTTTTTTTTTCCTCTTTAATGAAATCAGCATTAAAGGAAAATAACAAGGATAATAGCAGAAGTAATTTAAAATATTAAAATTACAATTAACAAGGAGAAACCAAATGATTAAGCTGAAAAACAAAGAGAAATATCTACCTGTGAATAAAACACTTTCCTATGTTTAAGAACACACTAGGGGAGTTCCCGTCGTGGTGCAGTGGTTAACGAATCCGACTAGGAACCATGAGGTTGCGGGTTCGGTCCCTGTCCTTGCTCAGTGGGTTAACGATCTGGCATTGCCGTGAGCTGTGGTGTAGGTTGCAGATGCGGCTCGGATCCCACGTTGCTGTGGCTCTGGCGTGGGCCGGTGGCTACAGCTCCGATTGGACCCCTAGCCTGGGAACCTCCATATGCCGCGGGAGCGGCCCAAGAAATAGCCAAAAAAAAAAAAAAGAACACACTAGGAATTTGATAGAAAAAATTAGATAATCTAAGCAATGTGGACAAACTACATAACTCTGGAGTGACTGTGATGAGATAAAATTACAATTTAATTTAAAACAATCTGGTACAAATGTCTCCAAAAATACAGAGTAATATAAATGATTCATTTATTCATTTCAGCAATATTTATTAGACTTTGACTTCAGATATATGCTGGTCACTCCCTAGCTATGACACTGACAACTGCTTTAGTCATACAGCACAAGAAGGGCTTCCTCTCAATATCAGTGCCCTCTAAAGTGAAATATTAGAAACATGAAAACTTGACCTCTGAAAATGGCTCTAATTTGCAACATACTAGCAAAATGGTCAATCTATTCAAATGTTTCATTTAAATGATTCCAAAATAGTAGCTGGACTGGATATTTTTTTATTGATTTGGCAGTGCTACTTCCAATCACACTGTGTCTAAAAGCAGATTAAAAGCCTATTGATTAGAGAAATGCAAAACAAAACCACGATGAGGTACCACCTTACACCAGCAAGAATGGCCATCATCCAAAAGTCTAGAAACAATAAGTGCTGGAGAGGGTGTGGAGAAAAAGGAACCCTAGTACACTGTTGGTGGGATTGTAAATTGGTGCAACCACTGTGGAAAGCAGTATGGAGATGCCTCAGAAAACTAAACATAGAACTCCCATTTGATCTAGCAATCCCACTCCTGGGCATCTACCCAGAGAAAACCACGACTTGCAAAGACACATGTACTCCAATGTTCATCTCAGCACTATTTGCAGTAGCCAAGACATGGAAACAACCTAAATGTCCGTTGACAGAGGAGTGGATCCAGAAGATGTGGTACATATACACAATGGAATATTACTCAGCCATCAAAAAGAACGAAATACCAGCATTTTTAGCAACATGGATGGACCTAGAAATTATCATGCTAAGTGAAGTCAGCCATACAATGAGACACCAATATCAAATGCTTTCACTGACATGTGGAATCTGAAAAAAGGACAGACTGAACTTCTTTGCAGAACAGATGCTGACTCACAGACATTGAAAAACTTATGGTCTCCGGTGGAGACAGTTTGGGGGGTGGGAGGATGTGCTTAGGCTGTGGGATGGAAATCTTGTGAAATTGGACTGTTATGATCATTATACAACTACAGATGTGATGAATTCATTTGAGTAATAAAAAAAAAAGCCTATTGAGTAAAAAACCTCTGGACACTTGGAATAAAGTAATTCTGAAGTCAAAGTTCTTATTATTGTTATCTTGGTTTCATGAACTTAAAACCCAAATCTACAAATGAATGGATCTGTGTAAAGCTGATGCCTTTTATTTCAAAAGACTGACAAGGCTGGTTGGATCATTATTTTTCATTTGGTTTAAAATTAAAATGATTAAGTTCTGAACAAAACTTTTAAAACTTGCAGACTGTATTTCCAGGTGAGAGGGTCTCTGGATTGAAGCAGGACATTTCTTTTATCCCTTATATTCCTTGACTATGAGTGGCTCAACCCAGGGCAGACAAACTGTATACCAGGGCAGTCTTGGGTTGAATAGAATCTCTGCACCTTTTGCCTACACTGGGACAAATTCTAGGGCTCCTCAATGTTTTTCTTGGATTTAGGCCTATGAGCTGGGAGGCCCCCACCCAGGGATCCCCATGTATTTGCAGGGTAACAAAATGCCACTTTGAAATTACAAATGAATAGTTCAGTCATATGGTCCATGAATGTCTTCTATCTAGGCCTTAAAGGTCAATCACCCTTGCCCTTTCACTGAGATGGAAGGAGTCTTTGTCATATAAGCACTTTTTAATAGATGGGCCTCAAATTAATTCATACATGAACAATCTTAAATTTCTAAAAACACCTAAAAATATATTCTCCTACAATCTTTCTTGAAGTTATAAACTAGAGCAGAAGGTAAACTTGATAAAACAGATCTCTGATAATAAAATATTAAACAGGTAGAAAATTGGGAAGTGGTGGTATGACCTATGCAAGTGACTGAGATAACTCTTAACAGCAATGGGAACAAAGGTCAGATAGGTGACAATGGGATGAAGAAAGCAGTTTGGTTAAATGAAAAGTATAGGGGTTGGAGTATTTGGCCATTTGGAAATAATGCTAATGGCTACCAGTTTCTACTATTGTACTTGTTGCCAAACATTAGATCAGGTGCTTTATGTATGCTCTTTCATTCATCCTCACTACAACCTATACAACAGGCATTATTATATCAATCTATTTAACAGATGAAGAAATTAAGTCCCAGAGAAGTTAAATCACTTGCCCAAGCGTACATGGTAAATAGAAGACAGAAATGGCATCTAGTTTGAGTTTAAAGCATTAGTTTGTTCTACTTTACCAATAAAACTATTATTTTTAACCCTCAAACAGAACGCTGATATACAAAGCAAATAAACATTCATGGAAAGTAATTAACTAATTTATTTATTTTTAATGGTTATTTCCCCAATACAATTTTTTTCTACTGTACAGCATGGTGTACACATTCTATTTTCTCACATTACATACATGTACACATTACATACATGTATACATTCTATTTTTCCACATTATCATGCTCCATCGTAAGTGACTAGACATAGTTCCCAGTGCTACACAGCAGGATCTCATTGCCAATCCACTCCAAAGGCAACAGTTTGTATCTATTAACCCCAAGCTCCCCAACCACCCCCACTCTCTCCCCATCCCCCTTGGAAACCACACATCTATTCTGCAAGTCCATGATTTTCTTTTCTGTGGAAAGGTTCATTTGTGCCTTATATTAGATTCTAGACATAAGTGATATCATATGGTATTTGTCTTTCTCTTTCTGACTTACTTCACTCAGGATGAGAGTCTCTAGTTCCATCCATGTTGCTGCAAATGGCATTATTTTGTTCTTTTTTATGGCTGAGTAGTATTCCATTGTGTATATATACCACATGGTCCAAATCCAATCATCTGTCGATGGACATTTGGGTTGTTTCCATGTCTTGGCTATTGCGAATAGAGCTGCAATGAACATGTGGGTGCTTTTGTCTTTTTTAAGGAAAGTTTTGTCAGGATATATGCCCAAGAGTGGAATTGCTGGGTCATATGGTAGTTCTACATATAAATTTCTAAGGTATCTCTATACTGATCTCCATAGTAGTTGTACCAGCTTACCTTCCCACCAACAGTGCAGGAGGGTTCCCTTTTCTCTACACCCCCTCCAGCAATTTGAAACTATTACATTACTCTATACAGTAAAAGCTCTATTGTTCACAGTAGCATTATTCATAGTAGCCAAAGGTGGAAACAACCCAAGTGTCCATCAAGAGGTGTGTGGATAAGCAAATGTGGTGTGTACATCAATGGGATAGTATTCAGCCTTCAAAAGGAGTGACTTTCTGATACACACTACAACACGGATGAACCTTGAAAACATTAAGTGAAATAAGCTAAGTGAAATAAGCCAGACACAAAAGGACAAATATTTTATGATTTCACTTCTATGAGGTACACATAAAGGGCTAATTCATTAATACTGAAAATAGAATGGAGGATACCAAAGGCTGGAGGTTGGGGGAGAGATGAGAAGTTATTGTTTAATAAGTACAGTTTGGGATAATGAGTAATTCTGAAAATAGTGATGATGACTATACAACACAGTGAATATATTTAATCAGTTTGATTAATATGTGTCTTGGGGTGTTCCTCCTTGGGTTTATTTTATATGGTACTCATTGTGCTTCCTGGATTTGAGTGAGTGGTTGCTTTCCCATGTTAGGGAAGTTTTCAGCTATTATCTCTTTGAGTAATTTTTCTGTCCCTTTCTCTCTCTCTCTTCTCCTTCTGGCACCCCTATAATACAGACGTTGGTGCATTTAATGTTGTCCCAGAGTACTCTTAGACTGTCTTCATTTCTTTTCAATCTTTTTTCTCTTTTCTTTTCCATATCAGTGATTTCCACTAGTCTGTCCACCTCACTTTTTGTTCTTCTGCCTCCTGTATTCTGCTGTTAGCTGCTACTAATGAATTTTTAATTTCAGTTATTATATTCTGCATTTCTTAAGTTTTATATCTTGTATTTTTTTGCTATTTCCTGTAAATTATCCATCTTTACCTCCAGTTTATTTCCAATGTCTTGCATCATCTTCAGCATCAACAGTCTAAAGTCTTTTCCCTGGGGGCTGAGAATCTCCTGATCACTTAGCTGTTTTTCTGGGTTTTTTTTCTTTCTCCCTTATCTGAGTTATAGTTCTCTGTCTTTTCATTTTTATAGGTTTTTGGTGTGGTGACCTTTTTGCAGATAATAGAGTTTAGCTTCTCTTACTTCTGGTGTCTGCCCCCCTTGTGGCTGAAGCTGGTACAGGGGCTTGCTGTAGGCTTCCTGATGGGAGGGACTGGTGCCTGCCCACTGGTGGGTGGAGCTGACTCCCATCCCTCTGGTGGGTGGGGCTTTGTCTCTTGGTAATATTAGAGGCAGCTGTGTGCCTAGGGGGTCTTTAGGCCCCCTGTTTACTGATGGGCAGAGCTGTGATCCCACCTGGATTGTTGTTTGGCCTGGGGCTTCTCAGCGCTGATGGGTAGGGACAGATTTTCCCAAAATAGCCACCTGCAGAGGAACCATACTGATAAATATTTCCAAAAGCTTTGCCTCCTATGCCCTTCCCCCACAACAAGCCACATTCACCCCGTTTTCCCAGGAGATCCACCAAGAACTGCATTCAGGCCTGCCCCAGATTCCTATGGAGGCTTTGCTTTGCCGAGACCCAGTGCACGTGAAAGTCTGTGTGCGTCTTTCAAGAATGGGGTCTCTGTTTCCCCCAGTCTTGTGGAGTTCCTGTGCACAAGCCCCACTGGCCTTCAATGCCAGATGCTCCAGGGGCTCCTTCTCCCAGTACCAGATCCCCACACGTGGGAGTTTGATGTGGGGCTCAGAACTCTCACTCCTATAGGTGATTCTCTGTGAACCAGTTACCTTCCAGTCTGTGGGGCTTCCCACCCGGGAGGTATGGAGTTGTTTATATTGCATAATTGCCCCTCCTACCTCTTGATGTGGCCTCCTCTTTGTCTTCTGGAGTAGGATATCTTTTTGAAAGTTTCCTGTCCATTTGGGTGAAGATTGATCAGTATTTAGTTGCAAATTTTGTTGTTTTTAGGAGAGAAGTTGAGTTCCAGTCCTTCTATTCTGCCATCTTAATCCCTTCTCTATATACGGGAAGTTCTAAAACACCTGAAGAGTATGGTCACTTGAAGCTTTTTGGACTTGGCTTCTCACTGCAAAATGAGGATGACAATCTTCTTCTGCAAGGTGGGTAAGTTTAGAGGCTGAAAGTCTGAGATTAGCATGTCAGCACAGTCAGATTCTGATGAGATTCCTCATCCATGTTGCAGACTGCCAGCTTCTCTGCAAGACCCTCATGGTGGAAAGAGCCATAGTGAATATATTTAATGATACTGAGTTGGACACTTAAAAATGGTTAAAATGGTAGTTTGCACATCCAGAAAAGCCAGAGGATAGATCCTGGACATTTCTGGTACTGAGTTGGGATCAAGAGTTCAGATAAGTCTGGATACAGGTAAGTCTGTGTACAGGTAATCAAGGGAGATAGGGCAAAGAGCACATCAACCTACCTGAGAAAGTGCATTTATTTGCCTAAGATCTTGATTAATGGCTGAACCTACTTCCAAATCAACCCAGGAACAGGCTTTCCCATATGACATGGGCCAAATGTGTATGTTGAAGCTGGTGCTCAGTAGCTCAGAATATGACTGTATTTGAAGATAAGACCTTTAAAGAGATGACTAAGTTGAAATGAGGCTATTACAGTGGACCCTAATCCAATACGACTGGTATCCTTGCAAGAAGATGAAATTTGGATACACACAGAGATTCCAAGGAGAACACACAGAAGAAAGACCATGTGAGGACTGAGAGAAGGCAGCCATCTGCAAGCCAAGAGGAAACCAAGCTGACACATTATCTTGGCCTTTCAGCCTTCAGAACCGTGAAAAAATAAATTTCTGACATTTAAGCCCCTAGTCTGTGGTGTTTTGCTGTGGTAGCCCTAGCAAAGTAAAACACTAAAACAAGTTTCTTGGGACATCCTAGTTCTATAGTTTTATAGATATAGGTGCTAATCCTTCATAGGCTGTGCTGAAGAAGGATGCTAAAGGGGAAGTGAAGGGGAAAACCCTGATAAGCATGGTTTTGTGGTGACCTGAGGAGCAGTTGTCTAGACAGGAAGATTCAAGGACCATTTTCTATGGTTGTCAAACATTCCCTCCCCTGGGGCTTCACCCACATGAGGCCAACTTCCCAGTATCCTTGGACTCTTGCTCTTGACTGGATTGGTATTTTAAGTATCTGGCCATGTTCATTCTCTGACCCTGTTTCGATATAGACCTAGAAATAAAAACGAACGCTGCCTTAGACACGAGTGGCTTAAATACTTGAATAAATACATTGCTTATTAAGGTAAAAGCAAGACAACCTAATAATGTGCAAGAGGAAATAGCACATTATTTCAGGCACAACAAGGACAGATCTTTTCGAGCATGAGCTTTTGAACTGATGGGAATTTTATACAGAGAAAACTTCTAGTCCAGGTCCTTTGGGGAGTATCAATTCCCAGCCTGGTGACTACTGTGTTGTTCTTTGCCTATTTGCTTGTTTGCATCTTCCTCCTTTGCTTCCTTCTATGTGAACTGAGTTCTTATTATGGATAAAGGAATGTGCTGAGGGGTACAAAGACAAAGTTCAGTAAACAGAGTTCCTACCCTATCCTACTCCTGAAGGAGCACCAATTTAAGTCATAGAAACAGCCAAGTTGTCCACTGATTTCCTGCAGGGCATTAAACCTCACTGCACAGTGCAGGTGAGAACACAGAAGGGGCATAGCCAAATGAGATGGAGGCCAGGGAAGCCTCAGGGAAATAGTGCTTGAGCTTAATTTTGATAGAGAAATTAATTTACTCATTTAACCAACCAACATTTACTAAGTACCTGCTATGTGCCAGGTATTTTTCCATTGTCTCCAAACTTTCATATGCATCAGAACCATCCAGAAGGCCTGTTTAAACACAGACTGCTGCTTGCTGAGGCAGAAGGTCTGCAGCAGGGTTTGAGAATTTGTATTTTTAACGTGTTTCTAGGTGATGGTGCTATAGATCCAAGAAGTGTATTTTGAGAACCACGTTTTTAGACAGAGCAGTGAGAAATGGGGGAAAAGACAAGCAGCGCAATGGGTCGTATTATACAGTTTTAGCATAAAACAAAGGCACAAGGGAGAGCAGTGGAGTGACAATGGACATTGAAATCCAGCCCTTTCTGTACTTTCTAAGCCCAGAGCCCTATAAGAGAAGGGCCACCTGTCTGTATTTTGTCCACCCAGGCGGGTCCCTTTGATAAATGTCTGCCTTGTGGGTGTACTTGCTCAGAGGGCCCACCTTGCGTAACTTGTACAAAGGCACGGGGTAAACCAAAGATGGGAAGCAACATGCAAGGCATGTAGGACAAAACTGGAGGTAGCTCACAGTGCCTGGAACAAAAAAAAGTGATGACACGGATATAGCTCCAAGCTGGCCAACCTGACCTCCATCTGTGGTCTATTACACCCAACAACCTTGATCCTCTTCCAGAGATTCTATTTTAAAATGTTTCACCCACAAGGAGGTTGTCCCCATTTCATCTTGTCTTGGATCCATCCTGTCACTGTGGACAGCCCTTCAGCTTACCTACATTTAGGCCACGTGATGCTGTAAGATATTAAACAGATGCCAGGAAAAGGCAAAGATGAGGGACTCAAAGGACCAACTGAAGGAAACTAATAAAATAATGGCTTGGATAGAAGATGGTGAATGAGTGCAGAAGACCATACAGGACCAAAAAGCCTGGTGAAGATTACTGGAGAATATAAATGCCCAAGACATAAACTTGGTGATTAATGGGAGGAGATTAAAGGAAATTACCAGCACATCAAGTCAAGAAACAACAACAGAAAAGATGATTAGAATGGCTATGTTTGGAGTTGACCTGAGAGGATTAAGAAAACCTTGCTTGAGAAGAAAGCCTATTAGGAGAAGTCTAGAGTACTTGGGCAAAATAACATCCTAAATAAGAGGTTGTGCTTAGTAGGGAAAAAAGGGAATAGCCTACAGATGAAGATTCTCATTTTTAAAACATGTAAAAGAGGCACACAGCCTTCCAGTTATTTTGTGGGAACCTGCTGTATACACCTAGGCTGTTTCCACTGCCTAGAATTATTTACCTGCTTCTTTTCAACAGGACTTTCAGATTCAGATTCTGTAGTAAAGTCAAAAGGCTTCAAAAACATTATTTAGGCACCTTTGTACAGTGCTTTGTTCAGACTTTTCTCAGCAAGAGAGAATCTTCTCTGTTATCCAATTAAGGTGCAGGTAAAATCTGCTGTCTGCTAAGGATCTCACAGGTGAAAGCTCAGCATGCATCAAAGGCCCCAGGAGAGACTGTTAAAACACCCTCTGGTGTTTCTGATTCAACTTCTCGAGTATGACCTGAGAATTTGTATTGCTAACAAGTTCTGTGCTGTTGCTGATATACCTGGTCTGGGCGCCACACTTGAGAACCATCGTTTATAAATGTTAATAATGTCATTTTTTACAGTGAAGAAATCAGTGTCTTAATGCCCAAAGTCACAGCTTTTGGACAGTTCATAAAGCATTGTGGTAAAGCCACTGAGTCAAAACAACACCCGAGGAAATATGGGCACCTCTATCTCTACCACAAAGAGATACTGCCGATTTTGCCCGGTCTGCTTGCCAAAGATCTCATAACCCAAGTGACAAGTGCAATCTGGAAGTGTTGTGTAAATGTGACCTCAGTGGGTGAGAGCTGATTATACTGTCAGGCAAGGCTGACTAGGTCATACCAAGTAAACAGAGGATGTGAAAACTGTGGACGAGTTTTTAATTTTCCACAAAAAGTTTTCTTGGAGGAAAATGTGATGGCATATATTTGCTTCAATCATTTGTGAGAGCAAGATTTGTGCTACATGTATCTTTGAATGTGCCACTCCATATTTGAAGAACACCATCAGGTGGAAACAAACACAAAGAGAATACTATAGAATAGATTTCCTGGTGATGTCCATAGGCAGGTCTGGGAGTCCGTATGCATCTTAAATCAAAAAAGCTATCAAAGATTCAGCTACAGCTGACCCCTGCATTATTTAAACACTCCTTGATTAAGTGGCTTATTTGGCCCCAAATAAATCACTGAAATAATTGGAAGCAGAAAGAGCTTCTGCACACTGTCCTCTCTTTGAACACATCTCATCAGTAAAAAAGTTTCATCCAACAAACTGAGAAGTGGTCCAGAACTACTAATGGAATAAGCTCAAACTGGTGAACCAACAGCACTGTTGTTTCCGAAAATAAAAATGCATAGGCACTGAGTAAGTATCACAGGAAAACATTACTGAGTCTTATTAGGAATGCTGTTGGAAGTAGCTGTGATGGGAGGGTGGAGCCTAGTTCCTTTAAGAGGAAGGTTGGGACTATTGAGTTCGCTCTCAGCTCCTCTCATTAAAAGGGACTTAAATGGAGACTCCTGACTGTGAAGGGGAGGCCAGCCAGGCTGGGTGAAGGAGGAGGCTTCTGCTAACAAGCCTGGTATGGTGCCTTACACAGAAAATCAGCACAATTGACTTCCTTTGTTGTTTCTACATGGACTGATGTATGGGAGAGAAGGCCCTGATGGGTTAGTTAGAGATATCCCTTTTGAGGGAGCTCTGGAAAGGGGGCCAGATGGTGAAATAAAGACCAGCTGAGATCAATGTGTCAGAGCCTCGGCAGATATGGCTCTGTTATACTGGGAAAAAACATGTTTATTTCCCTTCTAGTTGCATGCTATGCTTATGTGGTATGAGTGTGCTGAATGTGTCCCTATAAATGCAAAATGCCAAGACCAATGTAGAGTGTTGTTTTAACTGTACACACAAAACCTCCTCAATTAGACCTCTGCCCATGATGTAAGTTTTTCAATGGTTGCCGTTTTCCATTCTGTGCATGGGACAGAGGTAGGTAATCAAAATCCCAGATGGGCTGATTGGAAAAGACTCAATCATGCAGCTCATGTTCTTTTAAGCACCACAATGTACCCAGCACCCTTATATCCTCCATACTTGGATTTGGGCCTTCCCATTGGGGAGGATGTCCTGATCTTTACAGTTTATTCCCTACTGCCTGGCCCTCAGACAGTGTGCTTATTGTAAATGAGTCCAAGGAAAAGAGCAGATTTAATATCAAATTCAAAGTTAAGTGGAACTTGATTTGATATGGAAATATACTTACCTCTTCAATGTTAGATTCATATTGCATTAGAGCAAATTACAATTAACTTTAATATTACTACTATTAATAATAATGTTCAATACTACCATATGCCATGCTGGTAATGTAGTTTCTGAGGCTTTGCTGAAACATGACTACTGCTAATAACTATGGCCTTTGAATGCCTACTATGTGCAAGGAGATTTACATACATTATTCATCATCTAAAAACTGTCAGATGTGTAAACCTTGTAAGGACTCTGGCAAAAAAAGAAAAGAAAAAGAACAAAAAAGTTTAAGTAAATTGTTTAAGTGTCCACATAGTAAGCGGAAGAGATGGGCCCAAATTTAGATCTGACTCCAAATCCCATGAGTTTCCACAATACTGTGTTATTTTTTTTTCCCCTTTAAGAAGAAAGTTATTTTAGTATATTTAGAAACAATATTATATATTTATTTTAAAATTTTGCAGGCAGAATAGGAACAAAATCCATCAAAAAAGTACGTTTGTTATCCCAAATTCTAGGAAAACAATGGATGCCTCTCCAAGGGACGCAGCCATTATCCCCCCATTGATTTCACATAGCATTTATCTACAGAATTTAACTTTTTCTAGATTCCTAGTAGAAAATATCCTGATTTTAAATAAAGCTACCTTCTGCCCCTTCTACATTAATGATGCTAAATTTAAAATATACTAATTTGTTGCTGGACAGTGAACAAAGGAATTTCACCTTCTAGTAAATTATGTGAAGTGGTGACACCTACTGACGATGTATGGTATTACAGCCTAGCATCATTAGAAACAAGTTCTGAAGACTTTAATACAGGAAGAAACATTTTGTCAGGTTTTAAAACTACAGAATGCATCTTACCGGAGAAATATACTAGTCTGGAGTATAAGTTGTTACAAAATATGCATGGTCCATCTTGCTGACATCTCAGTTTTATTCAATATTTTATATATGAAAACAAATACATATTGTGACTTAAGACTTTTCACAAATAGCCTGAATTTTTAGCCTATGATAGAAATCTTCCTAAAGGGTCTATGTTTCAAACACATTCATTTTTTCTTCTCAATAGAGGTTCTTCAGTGAAATCTTTTAGAAATATTTGGTTTAGCTCATTTCCTTTGTAGGAAAGATGTGGAACATGTAGGAATCATGGTCTAGCTCTGAGTCTAGCCTCAGAGACAAGTTCAGGGAAGACCGAGTTCCAGACTCGTTCTTCATTTGTTCCATCTGAATTCACTGCAGGACCCACATTTGCATAGTATATACCCAATCAAAAGAGAAAAACATGTTCAATTTGGGGAATCATGAACATGTGGTCAAAAGAATTTGGGGAATGTGGGAAGTTCTATCACTTCGGAATCATTGAAAATTGGCAGCAATGATAGAATAAACATCTACAGTAGGGGTGGTAATTCTGCAAATTCTCAAGGGACTGTGCGTGAAGTCTAGTAAGGCCAAGAGCAATCTCATGTCTAACCTGATACTCAGTCTCTTTTTGCTAGAAATTTTGGAATTCAATTCTGTTTGGAGGAGTTTGGGGTTATAAATATGCCTTTATCATGTAAGATAATGAAAAAATCACCAGTATTAGCTTCATATCACAGCCAACATTCTGAAAAACATCTATTCTATATAATGAAGGACTCAAATTAAGGCTGAAAATTTAAGTTCAAAGAATAGCTTTGAAATAAGACTGCTGTGAGTCTATTTGTTGTTTGGTTTGCCCTAATTAGATACTCAGATTTTTTTTTTTTTTGTCACACATGCCTTTGTGTTCTATTTTGCTTTATCAGAAAGTAAAGGGCTTAGGTGCAGCCCAACAATACACAGACCACTTCAAAATTTCTAAATGATTTCTCAAAATGAAATCAAAGACTGAAGTTGACAAAAATAAGAACCAACCCAAAACATGTAAGGATGCATTGCTATATAGCAAGTAGCCAAGCCAGGCTCAAGTGTGTGTAAATTAGCTGCCACCATGATGCTGAAGAGGCATGCCCTTGGCTTTTACTCAAAGGGCTTGGTCAGCAATGGAAACTTTATTGTTGCTTATTTTTCAGGGCTGCAGGTGTGGCATATGGAAGTTCCTGGGATAGGGGTCAAACTGGAGCTGTAGCTGCGGCCTATGCCACAGCTCACAGCATTGCCAGATCCTTAACCCACTGGGTGAGGCCAGGGATCAAATCTGCATCCTCATGGCTACTAGCCAGGTTTGTAACTTGCTGAGCCACAAGAGGAACTCCTTATATTGTTTTAAAAATATTTACATGTGTTACCTTTAAGTACCACATATGGTAAATGCAGCATTTACACACTTATGGTTGCTTCTGCACATCAAATCTTAGGCCATGAACCACATGCCAAGATTCAGAAACTCCAAAAAAGAACTTGATGACTCTTATTCTACAAAGAACCATAACAGATGGCCTTTCTCAGGAAGTGTTCTCTGTTGGCCTGGCTGATGATCATGATGTAGCTTTGCATCATGATGTGGCTGCTAATTTACCAAAGATGACCTCAATGCCTCCAAGGCACTGACACTTAAATTGGCCTCTGGCTGCAATGTATGAAGTTAACTGGTTTTTCTTATGGAGTGTCAGAGGATGGATGTTCTTTGATGTCATCCTTCCTCCATTCCACTAACAACCCTCAACCTTCCCTCTTTCTGCCAACTCCCTCTTTCCCCCTGCCAAAGCCTAGTCAAACAGAAGATTGCGAAGAGGCCAATTCAGATGAAAATGGGAGAATAATTTTTTAAAGCTTTAAATTCTGCTTCTTATTCCAGCAATCCTCGGTTCAAGGACATGTAAATGCCACACTGGCATGACTGTTGCTAACTTTTACAAGCTGCCACGTAACTTCTTTAGCAATCAATTTGGACATCCTTTATAAAGAATTTGAAATGCACTCAGGTGGCATGTTTATTGGTGTAAAAGAACATTCAGAAAGTTATCAGAAGGAAGAAAAATGTTTACCAGAATCTTAGCTTTTCTTTCTTGGTTAGTTTTTTGCTGGAATAGTTTAATTGTCAATCTGACTATTTAATGCTATAATTAAATATTTATATATAAGAGATTTAACATGCACAAAATCATATATAAATTTTCACAGGGAATTGTAAAAGAAAGGCATTTGGCTTATATGCTTCTTACCATTAATGTCCTTTTACTTAAATTTCAGGGGCACCTTGGAGAATCTGTACCTCCAGTCTTAGAAATAATCTAATTAGGAACTAGGGTGCATATTCTGTAGAAACTAATTGACAATCTGATTGTCTTTTGGAAACTGGAGATGTCTTGCAGACACTAATATCAAGAATGTGCTTGAAACTGTTTACTCTGGAATACTGTCTGATCTATAAAATGTCTCTACATAAAATGATATACGTAAGTTCGGCTTCATCAGGATGCCTCCAAACTAGACTATAACATAAAAGGTCCTCATTCTACAAATTGTTAACCCTAAATCCACACCTGTGATTTAGCTTCTCCTTGAGTGATATGATTTATTTTTCTAAAGATAAATGCTCCTGGAATCTGAGTTTAACTTGAAATTTTTCAGAATTTCAAGAAAGAATAAAAATTATGAAAAGAATTTTGTGTAATAGCTAAAATGTTAAATACTCTTACGTTTTAAAAGTAAACACTTCTGACTCAAGTAGCCCTTGGCTTTGAATTGTGACTTAAATATTATGAAATTAATAACTCAGATTTTTAAAACTGAAAGATAAACTCTCAGGGAGGCCTGGTCCTTGCATTGTACAATTGCTACATTCTTACTAACCCTAGGTATGGTAGCACTTTAATGTATTTTTAAAATGTAAGTATATATTACTAACACCAAGTATTTATAATTGATTTGTCATAAAGATATTATAAAGCTATTTATATAAAATGCAATGTAATTAAATTTTTTGCATATTATTTATATAAGGATCTGAAAGATGACTGAAAAGGTAAATGAAAAATGAAAGTATAATGTCAAAAAAGAATGACAACTGCTGCTCCATTATCTCCTTGCATGTCAAGTTGTCCAGCATTGGCTGGAACAGAATCTGTACCTGACTCCAAATTCTATGCACTTTCTATAAAATTTTCTACAAAATTTGCTTACTTATTACTTTCTTATTTGATAAAAGTGAATCTTTTGCAGGACTTAGGATAAAAGCTCTTAAACAATCTCAACTACATCTATCAATAAAAACCTTATTTTCATCTGATGATTTTTTCAGTTTACTTGAAAGCAATCTGTAGAGGGTAAAGAAAATAGATGCTAAATTATTTGGTAATAAAGCAATAATTAATGTCCAAAGGTAAATTAAAAGTTTGCCAAATATTGTTAATGGTAATTCCTTCTGAAAAACACATAATAAAAGTGGAAAAAATTAAATTTATGATTATAATATGAAGTTATGTCAGAAATATTGGTTCTCCATTTCCCTATGTTATAAAAAATTCATTTTAAATTTGTTAATTTTCTTGGTAATTAATTTGTATTCTGGGATTAATTTTAATACTTTACATTAAAGACAGATTTCTGTCATACTGTTAGAACATTATCAAACTAGGTATAACATAAAAATAAATTAAAAGCTAGTAATCTTTTTGGAAAAAATGATTCCACATTTTGTGAATTGTTAAATAATATATTTTGGCAAAAGAAAAAAAAATCTTACAAAATTTTGGTAGAATACTTGAATATTACAATATTTTGCTCACTTTAAATTGCCAAATTTGACTGATTGCCTCCTGTGATATATAAAAGGAAGATGATACTGCTAGAGACATTGAAAGATCAAGGAGTAGATTGGAAATTAAAAGGAGCTTCAAGCTCCCCTGGCTTCAATGCATTCTCCCCAGAGCTGCTAGAATGCTTTTCCATAGACAACAGAAAACATGGGAATGGCCTCTCTTTTATATCACCCAACACTCCACACACAATAGTTTCATGCACACAAAAGGAATTTCTAGTAAATGACACTGACAAACAATAACATCCAAAATAGACAGTTGATCAAGGTTAGAGTTAGGATATGTGTGGAATCAAACAACTGTCCAAAATGTACTGATTTACAGAAAATATGGAAGCCATCAGGAATTTTACCTTAATTTCTCATTGAGGAGCTGCTCTGTACTAAGTTAACATTTTGCTACAGAATAATCTGAAGTTTATAACACTAGAATTTAACTTTGCTGGAAAGAAACATCATCATCCCATTGATATTTTTTTAAAACAAAACTCATTTGGTATAGTTTTTACACAAAAGAATTCTATTTCCTATGATTTATTTATTAACAATCTATTAAAATGTAAATTATCAGTTACATGCATGTAAGCACTTTGGCTAAATAAATAAGGACATTAGATGTGGGCTTTGGTGGTTTTATTTCATTGGAATTTTTCCCAAAGGTGCTTCATTAAAATATCTTCTTAAGGCGTTTTGTCAGATTTCAGAGAAAATCCAAGTGAATAATTGTTTATTTTTATTATGGTGTTTTCCACTTTAAAATATATTAAAATGTACTGTGTAATGATCTGACGTAATATTTTGTAAGACTAGCAAGCGTGACATTTGAATTGTTTAGCTCATCTGATCATACTGGATCTGATTATGTCATTATAAGGCTACCACCAGTCCGACTTAGCATTTTCAAAGATAAAGAAAAAAAAGTATATGCATGGTATGTATATTTCTCATAACACCCTTGAAATAATCTCAGCTTTAAGGACAACATTTGTGATTAAGATTCTTTTGTTTCAAACTAGAGAAACTAACTCTAACTGACAAAGAATTGATCAAAGAGATGCTGAGTTACATGAATATCAGGAAAGTTGTAGAACATGGTCAATCTAAGGGGGAAATGTAGAAACCACTGATTCCTCAAGGCAAATTGCTGGCTTGAAATTCAAATTCCAGCAAAGGAGTATCCAACTGGCCTGTTTTGGATCACATGGTTATCCCTTGCCTAGGAGAGAACAGGACACTTTCGATCAAAATGGGTCCAGAGAGGAAAAAGATAAATTTCCTAAAGGACATTGAGGTGCTATTCCAAAAAGATGGTGGAAAGCAAGAAAGCAACGATTTCTTGAATACCTTTAAAAAAGTATTATACTAGAGTAACTTTCTTCAGAGAACGAGGAAATCTTATTTTTTTAAATCATTCTTTTGAGTATCACATACAATAGAAACCAAAGATATATAAGGAATGATACTGCCTAATAACTGACTTTAAGACATACTGGGTTTTTTTTTTTTTTTTGGTCTTTTTATTTGGCTTTTGAGGGCCGCACCCGTGGCATATGGAGCTTTCCAGGCTAGAGGTCTACTTGGAGCTACAGCTGTCAGCCTACGCCACAGCCATGCCAGATCTGAGCCACATCTGTGACCTACACCACAGCTCATAGCAACGCCGGATCCTTAACCCACTGAGTGAGGCCAGGGATCGAACCTGCAACCTCATGATTCCTAGTTGGATTTGTTTCTGCTGAGCCATGATGAGAACTCTGACTTTAAGACATACTGTTGATAAGGGTATCAAGATATATCTAAGACTGAGTTAATTGGAGGCTTCCCATTTTATAAATGATAGTTATTGTACATGTAACCCAAGTTTTAGTTCAGAGCTCATACAGATTAAATTTATTACAGTTTTTAGAAAATTTGTGATTTTATTCATAAATATCTGCTGGGAGATAATTCTCCATTGGGGTCTCCCATTTCTGTACATCCTGCAAACAGAAATTCTGCAAAAAATTGTTTTTTTTTTTTTAATATTTTCATAGTAAACAGATTCAGTAAATAGAGGAACTATCTCCTGGAGGAAATGGCAGACTGGTTTTCAGTCTGGTATAATAAAGACAATGTCTCTTTCCAGAGCAAAGTTCAGGCAGGCTTACTGCCCATCATAAAAGGCTTGGGTCCTTTAAGTCAGGGTTCCTTTCCTGTAATGTAGCCGACTGCATGTGAAGATGTCACCTGGTAGTCTCTACTTTATTCTGTGGGAATCAGGCTCAGAGAAATGACATGAGAAAATGCTGATACTGTGGCTACTCCTATCACTGGGAGTAATGAAATCTTGTCTCTGACCCTGGAGTCATTTGTCTTCTGCTCATCCCTGAAACTGTGGCAGGCTGACTTGTACATTTCAAACTTTTACAGTTCTTGATCAGCCTTTATCAACATTGACATTTTTCTTTATAGAAACCAAAGAATGTACTGAGTTCCTACCATGTACCAGTCACCATGTTATGCTCTTTATATACATTATATAATTTAATCCTTAAATAATTCCATATATTAATAACTATTTTCTTCATTTTGTGCCTTAACATCTAGAGAAAATTGAATTTATCAGAATTCATTTCAGAGAGAGCCTTGCCTTTTGTTTGTTGTTTTGGTGACAGAATGTAGAGATAATCTTCTCGGGAACAGGGTAAGACCTCAAGCACATATTTGAAATATAAGTGACCATCATTGTATTTATGACAAAGGGGAGAATATTTGTTGCTATTGACATAAAAGAAAGAAGTGGAAGTTGGATAAAAGCTCAGAAACTGAATACTAAGTGGAAAAAGGCAAAAGAGAAAGTAAAAATAAAAATAACAGGGCAATAAAACTGTAATAGAAGGCAAGGCAGGGTACATAAATACTAGACAGGAACTTGTAGGATTGTATGAAAGCAATCCCTTTGACCCCACAAATCTTCAGGAAGGACTTTACAAACTGTGAGAAACTCTTTGTAGGGATTAGATTACTTGTGGAAACTCTGGAAGGTTCTGAATTTTATATTCAGGTTTACATCCAGGGTGACATGAGCTTTGGAAGTCATGGTGAGTTGGTAAGACAGAGATGACAAGCCATATCAGAGGGTCTCGAAGGCCCCAAATAATATGTGGGATACTTATTCAAGGAAAATCTGAAGCTCATGGAGGCTGAGTATTTTTGTCAAACTCACAGAATTACTGTGCTGCATGTCAGAGATATAAAAATAACTAAAGTGCTTCTCTCTAGAGCAAATAGATAAGCAAGGAAAACTGGCACATAAACCAAAAGTTTCTAAAACAATGTTACTAATATAATGATGGCTAAATGTATGAAGCAGGTGTGGTTGAAAGCATAGAAGAGGGAATGAGCCAGTGTCTGGGGAAGACTTCTCTGAGGGGAAGATCTCTAGGAGGCCAGGAAGGAGGCCACTGATTATTGGCAGTGGGAGGATGTCTGAGGAGGAACTACTTGGAAGTGAATTGTCTTGGAAGCCATAATAAGGATTTGTGCATTATTCAGGCCACTGCTTTTTAAGTTTTTTTTTTTCTTTCTTTTCTGTCTTTTTAGGGCCGCACCTGTGACATGTGGAGGTCCCCAGGCTAGGGGGCAAATCGGAGCTGTAGCTCCTGGCCTGCACCACAGCCACACTGGATCCCAGCTGTGTTTGCAACCTACACCAGAGCTCATGTTAAGGCGGGATCCTTAACCTGCTGAGTGGGGCCAGGGATCGAACCTACATCCTCATGGATGCTACTCAGATTTGTTTCCACTGAGCCAGGACAGGGTCTCCTCAAGTTAACTCTTAAATGGAGCTCTAGTCGCCACATCCCAGGGCAGTGGAACTTCTCTCGGTGGATCAGATAAATGGCCAGGACCTTGAGCACTTGTCTCTTTTTCACCCCCTGGTGGTGGCTCTTAGGATTGCTTCCTAGAGCTTCACTGCACACAGTTTGAAAATACCAGAGCCCCTACCTGTTTTACTGGGCTGCCAAAAAGTGAAAATAAACTCTCAGATTCATTGCTTGAAATTTATTGTTTCCACTTTTTCTCTCCCATTCTATTCTCTGTGAGTGTACTGGAGCTGTACACAGATTCCTTTTTTCACAACATGAACTATGGTCCCACAATATCTCCTCTAGAAGACCTAAGCAATTACAGAGAGCCTTGTTTACAAGCAATAACATACTACTGGTATCGTACACAATTGGTATCATATACTAACATATTATATATGATAATATTGGTATCAAATACTACTGGTATCAAAAGTGGGGTCTGGCTGCTCATCACTCTAAAGCTAATAAAGAGGCAAGGTAGATAGAAAGGAAAGTTTGCTTTATTTCAGAGGCTGGTAACTGGGGGAGCAGGGGAGAGTAGACTCACGTCCAAAGGCTGACTTTCCCCACTGACAATCAGTGAAAAGAGCTTGTAAACAGGAATTGCAGTCTCTACAAGACAGCTCACAGGATATAGCTCCAAATATTATCTATAGCTCTCGAGAAGGAACCTTAAGAAGGTCCTTGATTTTGCTTAACGACTAAACTAAACTATTATTATTTGGTCTCATTTAACTCTTTTGCTTTACTTCTGCATTTTCTCACTTCTCTGATTAAACTCTGACCAAAGTTTTCCTGCAGGCAAAAGGCAGGCAAAGTACATGGCGGGCGGGGGGTGGGGTGGGGGGCATAGAGTCCAGCTGTGTTTTAGTTTCCCCCTTTTCTTTAACACTCCTCAGTCTTGAGGAGGGACAGGAACAAAACAAGAAAGGGAATCAAGTTTTGGATAGAGAGGTTAATCATAAACTTGGCTGAGGAACTCTGTTTTAGTTCCATTTCCGTTCCAATTTTTTCCAGTGCTTGAGGGAATGGGGCACTGATTGCTTTGGTTACTTTCTGCCGAAATGGGGAGTAGTCCTACCTAATTTGGGGAATGGACACAGTTGGAAATAATTTCAAGTTCTAAGCTTAAAATCAGTATTTTGTATTACGAAAACATTACCTCTCTCTTTGATTACTTTGTCATAGTACCCGGAAAAACATTTGAAAATTAGTAGTACAATGAGTGTAATAATCAAAATGCATCTTTGTATTATTCCCTGAATGTGTTTTTCTTTCCCCCTAATGATTAAAGCACAGGCTGTTTTGGTTGGCCTAAAGTTCAAATTAAATCATGTATAGGCCAGAATGACTTCCCCATATCTCAGTATGTGAAGATTTTTCTATCATTTCCCCCCAGTTTAATTGCAAATGTTTCCATAGAAAGCATTGATAATATATTTTCCCAATGTTTCCAGAGTGGCTCAGTGGCCTACTTTGGGTCCATTTATGTCCCTACTTATGGCCTACTTTTTGTTACATATTGGCCTAGTTATTCACATTAGGGTAAACTAATCAGACATAACAAACAAGTACAGAGGTATGTTGAATGTGAAACATTTTATAGATGGTTATACATTTTATCAATTATACCCAATCATCACATAAACGTTGTATATGTGCTTCAAGCAGTAAACTTAAAGCCAGCAGTGGCACATATCATAAGTATTTATTCTCTGTGACAACTTCACTGAATAAGTTTTTCCATCCTGAACTTTGGGGTCAAAAGCATGATCAGAAGTAAAATAGGAGTTCCCATCACAGAGGAAACGAAATGAATCTGACTAGGAACCATGACATTGCAGGTTTGATCCCTGGCCTCCCTCAGTGGGTTAAGGATCCAGCATTGCTGTGAGCTGTGGTGCAGGTCGGAAACAGCTCGGATACTGTGTTGCTGTGACTGGGACACAGACCGGCAGCTGTAGCTCCGATTAGACCCCTAGCCTGGGAACCTCCATGTGCTGCATATGCGGCCCTAAAAAGCCAAAAAAAAAAATCAAGTAAAATAATATCTTTTTATTAGAATTCTTTAAATTTTTTAACCAATATTTCTCACTGAGATGCCTTGGGGTCCTCTGGAAATCTCAAAATTAGCTAGATATAGAAATTTATAATCTGTTATCAAAAGCACCTCAATATTCCAGGAAAACTTCTCTTAACAGAGAGGAAACCAAATTTCAGCTTTGCACCAGGTTACTGTTAATGATAAAATTCATTTACCTAAATTCAATCTAATCTTAAATTGATCTTAACAATGTACACAATTCTCTCATCAAATCACCTTTACAAAACTTTTATCACCTTCTGTATCCATATTAATTTGCCCACTTTTTTTTTCTTTGTTTTAGGTCCACACCCACAGCATATGGAAGTTCCCAGGCTAAGCGGTTGAATCAGAGCTGCAGCTGCTAGCCTATGCCACAGCCACAGCAACTCGGGATCCAAGCCCACCAGACTGCGACCTACACCGCAGCTCAGGGCAATGCCACATCCCCGACCCACTAAGCGAGGCCAGGGATCAAACCCGCACCCTCAGGGATACTAGTTGGATTCATTTCCACTGCACCACAACGGGAACTCCCTATTATTTTTTTTGAGTTTCACTTAATCAATTTTCTTTGGAGTCCAAAGCGTACTGCTGTCATGTTTTTTTTTTTTTTTTAATCATCTTTTTTTCTTTAGTCATAGTTTCAGAGGTAAAATCTTTCTAATGAATTGAATCTGAGTTTGTCATTTTACAAAACACAACAAGACCACCAATCACACAATGGAACACAGATGCACCAGAAAACAGAAATGTCACAAAACCTCTGATGACGACTGATACGGAGTCCCAAACAAGTACTTCTCCCAAACACACAGTCCTCGTGTTAGATACACGTCAGAACCAATTGGCAAAATGCCCCAATAGCTCTTCATATTCAAAAGAGAAGTTTGTGTGGTGCTCTTGGGTGGACTTACCCGGGCTTGGAGGTTTTCGGCTTGTCCAGATGCACCTTTCCTTTCCACCAAGGGAAAATGTAAGTTGGCAGCCAGTGCTGAGCACGAGAGAAACAGGGAGGATCCCCGAAACGGTTTTAGCAGCTGCTGAAAAACTGTCCCCCAAACCCCTCTCAGGATCAGCTGGCCACAAGAAGTTGGAGCAAAGCAACCATCTGTCTGTCTTGCCATGGCGGGCGCCTCTCCTCTGGAAAACCCGGAGGAGCCAGTTATCGCGAGAGCTCAGCGTCACGCTGGGCACCAGAAGCTGTTAGCAAAGCTGGGGTCCGGCTTGCTGCTCTAAAGCCAATAAAATACAAAGGCAAGGTGGATACAAAGGAAAGTTTACCTTATTTCAGAGGCTGGCAACTGCGGGGAGCAGGGGAGAGCAGATTCGGGTCCAAAGCTAACTCCCTCCACTGACAATTAGTGGACAAGAGCTTTTAAAAGGGTGTTTCAGTCTCTACAAGGCAGAGGATATGGCTCCAAATACTATCTATAGCTCTTGAGAAGGAATTGAGATGGTCCCTGATTTTGCTTAATGGTTATACTAAACTATTATTATTTGGCCTCCTTTGACTCTTTTGCTTTGCTTCTGCATTTTCTCACTTTTCTGGTTAAACTTATTCTTTGACCAAAGTTTTTTTCTATAAATGGAAGGCAAGTGGAGAACATGGGGGCGGGGGACTATGGAGTCCAGCTGTGTTTCACTATGGTAGTGTCCTCACTGATTTCCCCCAAATCTTTCACTACACACAAAAGTATGTGTTAGAGTGCAGAGGAAAGAAGTCAGGGATGTGGCCGAATGACTGGGGTTGCTCAGTGTGCAGCATGAGCAGCATTGAGATGTTCCACAAAGCTGAGCTCATTCAGCAGAAGCAGGAGCTCAGGGCCCTGTGCTACTAAAAAATGTAAGCCACTCCTGGAGAGGTTAGGAGGGTAAAGGGCAAGGTGTCCACTGACATTTGGATACAGGGGTAGCTCAGGTGAGAGGTGATGCAAGCATGAACAGATGCCAAAGGTGAGGTTCTGGAGAGGAACAAGAGGTGTTGGGGAGGCAGAATGGGTTGCAGCTGAAGGCTGATTAGAAGAAGCAGAGTGTGGAGGGGCTGATATTTCCCAGGTCTCTGGTTTGTGGGACTTGCATGACAATTCTGTAGATAAAAATAGGGAAGAGAAGACAGAGGGTGTTTGGAAGTGAAGATGCCATTCATAACAGTTTGGGACACACTGAATTCTTTATTAAGAATCAGGAGAGGGTCTGGATTAAGAAACTGGAATCTTGAGACCCCCACATAAGTTACTACATTTCCTAAGAGAACTCGAGATCATACTGTTTACATTTATGCTAGCATCCAGCTTGTCCTTTTGAAACTTCAGTTACTTAAAAGAAATATGAGAAGACAAAAGAAGAAATAGAGGAAATTTAAGGGAAAGATATGTTTTTGGTTTAAGGAATTCAGGAGACGTCAGGAAGCAGGAAGACAGAAAGAACCTATGGAAGTTAGACTCAAAGGAGGGGAGGAGACCTATTTCATTCTTTATGTGCTAAATCTTGCTCAGTGCTATAATCCCTTGTGAGAAATGCAGGGTATCTCAGCCTAGACCAGACCCTGAGATCTTGCATACATATTCCTCAGCCTCCCTTCCCAGGGCACATGGATACGGCCCACATGTGGTAAATGAATGTGAAGTGACACTCTAAACAGCTTCAACAGCACAAAGCCAGCCCCTGTCTGCAGAGGCGTCTCTGAGTGGATAGGGTTGGTGCTCGCCAGCTGCCTGTGGATCTGTGTTGGCTGACATAGTTCATCACGCTATGGCCCTATGGCAGCAGAGGAGGAAGAATGGAGACGTGAGTTTCTCCCACAGATGTGCAAACAGGATCACCAGTCCATCTAGGCACACTCCACCCTTCAAGGGCAGACTCAGGAAAAGGAGTTCATGAGATGGATTTCTCCCTGCAAATTAATTCTTGTTAATAAGTCAAGCATATTGGGAAGCCCTAAGGGTTGGATTTATTTGATCAAAGCAGTACTTCGTGAGCCTCATAAATAGTGTTCTTTCTTCTTATGTTGGAGTGAATAAATTGGAAGATGAGCAGAGAGAAGTTATTTTAACTTCTGAGTGTAGGACACACAAACTCACACATTTCTCCAAACATTACATTCCTCTCATATTAGTCAGCAATTACTGGCAAGTTAATTGGCTCTAGATCTCAACATTATCACTTCCTGCAGGAGGCTTAAGATAGAGTTTGTCAATATTCTTGGCAATATATTATACACACAAGGATTTGAAGCAAAATGGAAAAAAATTAGCTTTATTATACAAAATTTCCAATTTGAATAAATCTACCCAGCCACAAATGGAAAACCTAGAGACCCACAGTGTTGCCTGGAAGGTTAAGGAGGTAGAGGCAGCGTGTACATGTGTGTGCATGTGTGTGTGTGTGGTGCATGTGCATGTGAAGCCTGGGTGGTATGTTTGTGGTGTCTGGTGTATGTGTGTATGTGTGTAGTATGTGTATGTGGTGGTAAAACTTTCCTTTTCTATGAATTACAAAGGCTGCAGGTAGAACTATTTCCCCATGACATATTTTTCCCTTGGAGCAAAGACTGATGTAATTGAAGAGGTACATATATATATATATATATATATATATATATATATATATGAAGAAAACTAGGCAAGAAAAATTAAAATCATTTTAATTAAAATTTCAAAACTACTGAAAGTAAGGATTATAGCAAATATTTTTCTTTCGAGTATGTACAAAGATCTTAAGCAATTTTAAGCTACTAAAAAGATCATAGTGTGGCTGTAGGAGCAATGCAAATGATTTTATATCTCCCTAGGATTTAATATCATCCAGGTGCCCAGGGAGATTAGGAGAAAAACGACAGAAATGAAATGTGGAGAAGGGACCCTCAAATTGTGGAGAATGATGGCTGCTAAATGACTGTGCATTTCCTCCAAATATAGATTCAACCAAAATTAACACATAAAGAAGCAGTGTGAGATGTTTTGAGTTACCTGGACATTTTTGAAAATGAGTATTTTAAGAATAATTGTTAAATTGAATTATTGAATTGGGAGATATGTCTTTTAGATTCAATTCTACCTGTGACCAAGCTACATGAAAAAGTATTAATACACAAAAGCAACCAATAAGGCCCACACTTGTATCTTTAATACATTTTAACATTAAATGTCTATTTTTCTATGTAGGAGCTTAAATGAGATATTTCTCCTAACTTCTTTTAATTCAGAGGGTAACATACATTCTACACATTATATGGTATTTTTTCTTAACAAGATATTATCTTCTGGGAGTTCTTATTGTGGCTCAGTGGGTTAAGAACCCAACTAGTATCCATGAGGATTAGGGTTCAATCCCTGGCCCTGTTCAGTGGGTTAAGGATCCTGGTGTTGCTGTGAGCTATGGTGTAGGCCGGCAGCTGTAGCTCCAATTCAACCCCTAGCCTGGTATAAGTCTCAGATAAGGCTCAGATCCGGCTTTGCCGTGGCTGTGGTGTAGGCCAGAAGCTGTAGCTCCTAATTCAACCCCAAGCCTGGGAACTTCCACGTACTGCAGGTGTGGTCATAATAAGGAAAAAAAAAAAAAGATATTTTCTTTTAAGAAGTTATGCTCTTGTCCTTAAACTTGATGAAGAACCAAAGAACCATTAAAACAAATAGAACCTGCTGGTGTAATCTAGGAAGCAGAATTATAGCATGTACAGAACTGGTTGGCCCTGGGCCAGGTAGTTTTGAATCCTGGCTCTGCCATTTTCTTTTCATGAGACACTGATCAATCACCTATAACAAGGGGATAATTAAACCTCTCTTACTGGGTGACAGAACTCAATAACTAAATGAAGGAAAATTATCTGGAAGTTAGTGTATGCTTAATAATATTAGGATTTTGGACTAATATATCCTCTTTTTTTTGATAAAGAAAACGGAATTAAGAAATCTATGCCAGTGAGTGTTAGAGGCTGGCCTAACTCCCAGACCTAACTAGACCCCAAGGAAGAATGTTTCCTTCTGACATCACATCACAACCATGGCAAAGTGAATACGCCTTCAAGTCAAAGATCAAATTCTCCATGATCACTGAAAACTTAAAATATGCCTGATCTTACATTTCCAAAGTAAACAGACTATGTGGTATGACTTCCTCTCCTTTCAAAGTGGCACATTTTTTCCTCAAACAGTTTCTACAAATTATGTATGATAATGAAGTAAGTGCCACAACAGAGGAGTATAACCTTTATAATGAGCTGAGACAGAGAGTCTCCAAAGAAATGTTCTGGGGAAAAGGACACAGGAGCAACTGGCTGACTCTCAGGCCAGGGCTGTGGAAATCTCCTTTCAGAATGACAATAGTACTCTGAGCAAGGGGGTCTTCTTTGCACATTTGTAGTCACCTGCTGGGAATTGAAATAAAATTAGGTCTCACCTAAATTGGATTTTTTCCCAATACATTAGTATTTGTACAATCTTGTCAGTGCTTGGTAGCTTGCTAATTAGTTGATAGGATGACTTCAGTAATAGTAATAGAATGGTTAAATCATGTTTTACTGCTGTTGAATTGACCTATAACAAGCCAATCAAAGGGTACTTCTTGCATATTTGTTCAATTTTTTTTTTTCTGGTGGAAACAGTTGACAAACTTAATCCACTACTAGAAGCTGGTATTACAATGACTTTTTCACTAATCCAAGGAAATAGTAATTTTAAAAAATACACTATTTTTTTTTTTAATTTCACTTTTTTAGGGCCACACCTGTGGCATATGGAAGTTCCCAAGCTAGGGGTTGAGTCCAGAGCTACAGCTGTTGGCCTTCTCCACAGCCACAGCAACGCTGGATCCAAGCTGCATCTGTGGCCTTCACCACAGCTCACCACAATGCTGGATCCCCGACACACTGGGCGAGGCCAGGGATCGAACGCAAATCCTCATGGGTACCAATCGGGTTCCTTTCCTCTGTGCCACAAGGGAACGTTTTGATACAATTGTTGTTTTTCTGATTCACTTATACTGAAGTAGTGGCCAAGAATGGTTTGTTTCTTTAATAAGGAATAGAAGAAATAACCCTTTAGTGAATTAACGTAAGAGAAGGATAATTCATTCTCAAGAATTATCAAGCATTAAGTAGCCAGACTGAGATTGAAAGTATTCAACTGCCTAAGGCTCTTTTGCCATCGTGTTAGACAAAGCTTCAAATATTTCCATAAATTGAAAAAAAAAACTGAGCTGGAATTAAGCAGACTAACTTCTGGAAGTTGGAGCCAGATAGTCTCAGCTACATCTCTGGATTGTTTGACTGCAGCTACAGCAGATACTCCTGGTTTTCTTTTATCTGTGGACCTCACACTCCTGCTTTATACCAGCCCACGAAGGATCTCCAGATGGTCCTAGCAGAATCCTTATTAAATGGATGAACTTAATCCTTTTTAAATCTGCTTATTTTTTAGACATCTGTCATGTCACTGTATAATTTAATTGCAATAAAATTTGGAGACATTCATTTTCCATTTTTTGTTGGTTTGAGAAAAGAGAGCCATGTTTTTTGGTAATGATTACTCAAATGTACAGGAAGAAAAAACATAGATTTAATGCAAATCCAACTATCTCTGAACTACTTCTGTGAGTATACATGTACACAGCAAAGCTATCACCATCACATAAGGATTTTATCTTTCACAATCTAGTTCACCTAAAAATGAGGTATGCTCACAATTTCTCATCTTAAAGAAATGATTTGTTTAAAGAATAGTTTCAAGTTTACCATTTTATACAGATTTAACCACTCATTTAGTATAGAGGTGAAGTACATACACCTCTTCAGTTCTATTTACAGTTCACTAAGGCCAACAATGACGAACATAGTGGCATCGAGTTAAACTGACTAAAGAACTATGCCCCTATAAAAATAATGGGAGCAATGTTAAAATTTTACAACTGCAAAAACTTTTCCCCCAGGGAACATATATTTAAATCAACATACAATATCACTGCACTTCAAGTGGAGTGGCTGAAATCATGAAATCATCCCTGAAAATCCAATAGCAATATGCTGAAGAGAGTTTCTAGGAAAGGCCCATAATCCATCTGTCAAATCTCATTTCGAGGAAACTGATGTTATGAGGTTGTGAGATTCCGCCTCCTCAGACTTGGTCAGGATCTCAGCTGTTACAGCCTTATCCTCCATCCATGCCAAAGGGAAACATTACCGACACAAACGGTGGAGTAGACGATGTGCAGACACAGACCACAGTAGAGAGAAGAACGAGGGCCTCGGGCCAAGGGCTCCCTTGGCCTCTGTGCTCCTCCGCTGGTGTGCTTCTACTGATTGGCTTTCTTTTCTGAGGAGAAAGCTATGAAAAACATCAGAAAATGTTTCAGATTAAAAATTAAAAATTCATTTCTCTTCCCCTGGCTTAGGGCTAACATAAACTTTGTGGCTGGCAAGAAAAGAAAAGAAATATTTTACTCATGAGCCCCCACAAATTTACACTGAGAAATCAAGAGGCAGCAAATGGAGAGTTATTATTTTCAGAATTGACATAGGCTTAGCATTTTGTGAAATCACTCGTGGCCTAGTTCTAATCATGCCTGAAGAGGAATGTTCTATACTACTTTCCATTCTTGTTGGCATTTTGATGGCTTGGGCATTTGCTTACAAAAGTAAGTCATATGTTATTATTCAGTTCAGTACTAACTGCCAAATAAACTACTTTAAAAATATGGTACTGGATGCCTTATTGCCAAAGCCATAGAAAAGATCACAGTTTCTAAGATGTGATCATATATCAGGGAAGCCAATATGAAAAATTCAGAACATTTTAATAGGAGGAAGATAGAATGCCACAAATAAGTATCACAGGGAAGACAAAATCAAAGTCTACTCATAGTCACAGGAAAAAGAATCATAAATGCCATGGATTGAACATGGATGAACTTAGAGGGTATTATGCTTAGTGAAATAAGTCAGAGAAAGGAAAATATTCTATGATATCACTTATATGTGGAATGTAAAAAATAAACTAGTGAATATAACAACAACAAAAAGAAACAGACTCTTGGAGTTCACTCTCAAAAAATAAATTACATTAAAAAAAGCAAAAAAAAAAAAAAAGAGTTCCTGTCGTGGCTCAGCAGAAATAAATCTGACTAGCATCCATAAGGACACAGGTTTGATCCCTGGCCTCAACTTAGTGGGTTAAGGATCCGCTGTTGCTGCGAGCTGTGGTGTAGGTTCGAAGGCGCGGTTTGGATCCCATGTTGCTGTGGCTCTGGTGTAGGCCGGTGGCTACAGCTCCAATTCAACCTCTAGCCTGGGAACCTCCATGTGCCATGGGCGTGGCCCTAAAAAAAAAAGAAAAAAGTAAATTAAAAAAGGAAAAAAACAGATTCTCAGATATAGAGAAGAAACTAGTGGTTACCAGTGGGGAGGGGGAAGGATAAGGGTAGGGGATTAAGTGATACAAACTACTATGTATAAAATAAATGTTACAGAGGTTTATTGCATAGCACAGGGAATATAGCCAATATTTTTTAACTATAAATAGAGTATAACCTTTAAACTGTGAGTCTCTATGTTGTGTATCTGAAACATATAATATTGTAAATCAACTATATATCAATTAAAATGCCTTTTTTAAAGTTACATTAAATATAGCAATATCATACTTTCTTGGAAATGATATCTACATTTTCTATAGGAACCTAGCCATTTAACATTCTTAACATATTTGTGTTATTTTTGAAATTACATGCAATTTATGGCACCAAATTATAATTGATATGTATGTATGTTTCTGAATTTTTGGAATATTTTTAAGACAGAATTTATATGATTATTCACTAAATTGGACAAAAATAAGAAATATAGGTAGAATTATTTACATGGGACTTTATAACTTTATAATAATTTTTAAAAGTCTGGAATCATTCCTTAATTTGATTAAAAAACTTTTACATGTAAAAAAAAAAAAAGATACCTGATATGGTGAGAACATAAATTTGGACCCAGAAGCACAATACCAGTGGTCTAATCAATCCTGAAGTTTAGAATTAATCCACTGATGGCACCTATCCTTAGGTATCTTAGGAAAACATTGGAGAAAATTAGTTCCTGTGTAGTTTTTACTGTACTCTTGCGAAATAGTTACAGAGGCAAGAGTTGTTACTATCCCGTGTTTTAGATGGAGAGAGGCTGTGGCCCATGAGGTGATCCACAGCAGCATGGAAGTCTGAACAAAGGCAAAGAGAGGTTCTCAGTTCCTTGAAAGGAAGGCAGTGAAGGTGGAAAGAGACTTCTGTCATGAGACTTGGCTCCACAGTTCTGAGGGCAGACAAGAGAAATGCCACAAGGGAACATGGGTCATCCCAGTGCTAGGAAGCCTTGGCTTTGCCTTATTTGTTGGTGAGAAATTCCACCCACTAATTGTGTGCCTGACTATTTAATAATGGTGTCAGTTACACTCTAGGCTTCTGTGGTCACAAAATTGTTGGTTAAGTAGCCTGATGCCAAAGTGATCTGAATAGGACCCTGAAATCTTGGTGGCCGAGGCCATGTCTGTGGCTACTCCACATCAAGGATTAGCTGAATCTGAAGTACAGTTGGTACTAAGAGGGGAGGGGGACTAGGGCAGCAGAGAGGTTTTAAAAGCATTGCAGGGACTCTACTCTCTATACACCTGCTAACCTCTGAGAATGGCATGAACAGTAAGGAAACCTGGGTTACTAAATGTTCTTCCCATTTGAGATGCAATTATATAATATACACTTTGCTTTCCTTCCCTATGGATTTTTATCTTCCATTTAAAAAAATTACTACAGTTCAGTTTACCTGGTAGGATTGTGACTAGTCTAGATTTATTGTGGGTATTTTTCTCTTCTAAGCACTATCTATCTGCCTTTCTACACAGACCGTTAATTCGAATGTCTAGTCTTTGCTTATAAACTCAATGTTTGAGAAGGAATATATTTACTCATCTGTATTTTCATATGTTCCTGAAATGTAAATGTACCCTTGCCGTTTATTTAATATTTCCTTAGCAAAATCACTTAGTTTACTGATAGGCTGAATTTTAGAGTATTGAAGGTGAGGTGGCATTTCTTCTGTAATTCTTCTCTAACAATCTAGAAACAGGCTAAAATCATCTAAGTTTCGATTAATCTTCTCTCTTAACCACCACCAGTGGTTAATGTTCACAGGGGCAAGTCTATTAACCACTGGTAAGATAATTTAAAAAGTAGGGTGTCTTATAAAAGAAAAATATTATTAATACTTTATTCATCTGTATTCAAAATTATAAAAAGTATGGTCTCAAGTTTCTCCTATTTCTTATATTTCTTAAGTAGTTTTTCATGTTTTACACTGGTTCCTTTATCTCTTCATCACTATAAGGAACTGGGGAAAAAAAATCCAACTAATTCAAGCCAATTACCAATATAAAATCATCTGTAACGTATAAAATATAAAGGCAGTTATAAAAAGACACACACACTGAGAAATAAAGATTCTGGCTTTCAGCACAGGACTGTTAGAATGTATTTAAATCCAAAAGTGCTTATTACATTTTACTTAATGTAGAACATGGGGTGTTCCATATTGCCTAGTGGTTACAACGTGGGCTTTGGAGCTAGATAGGGCTTGTTTGTATCCTAGCCAATAACTAGCCGTGGGGATTGGATAAGTTACATTTTCTCCCTGCTCCTGGGTTTCCACACTTAGAAAACAAGGACAAAGGTTACTATTAGGTTTTCATGAGAAGAAATAAATATAAAGCACCTAAAAATAGTTTCTGGCACACAGTTAGTGTTATGGGGTTAATCATGTTCCCTCCAAAGATATGTTGAAGGACTTGCCCCTGTGAACATGTCCTTATTTGGGAATGGGGACTTTGAAGACTTAATCAGGTTAATATGAGGTTACTCTTGATTAGCCTAATCCAATATGTCCAGTGTCCTTATAATAAGAGGAGCATTTAGACACAGATGGACACAGAGGAAAGATGACCATGTGAAGTTAAGAGGCAGAGATTGGAATTATGCTGCCAGGGCCAAGGAACACCTGAGCCTGCCACAGACTGAAAGAGGCAAGGAAGGACCCTCCCCTAGAGGCTGTGGAGGGAGAACGATCCTGCCAACACCTTGATTTTGGACTCCTAGCCTCCAGGGCTGTGAGAGCATAAGGTTTTTGCTGTTTTAAAGCCCCTAGTTTGTGGTACACTCTGTTATGGTAGCCCTAGGAAACAAAATCAGTCAGTGTTCAGTTAATTAGTTGTTTTTAGGCATTGGTAAAGGCCAGTTAAAATAGCTGGGCTTTTATTTTTTATATTGTAAAGAAATAATGTCTGCTCACAACACGCTCTCATATACCTACATTTCATGCTGTTTCAAGTGGGTAACAATTGAGCTCCAGCTCATTAGACAAAGTTCAACTCTGCCCCACATGAAAAGTTTGGAAGTTATGGAAGTGACTGCATACAATACAGTCAGAAAGCATAGCCTTTTGACATTTCACAAAGGAGAAAGGAAACAACATGCTTTCAAGGTTATACTGACTCTACTGTGCCATAACTGTTTTGGAAACATGGAACTCATTTTGCATCCCATTCTGATAACAGATAAAATGAGATTAAAATGTTCTTCATAAAATTACATGTTTAAACAGAAACTGTAACCCATTAACATCTGCGGACTTCAATGTAGAAAAATGCCATTATTTAATGCTATGCAGAGGGAAAGTCAAGTAATTCTCAAAGCCTTTAAAACCTTTATTTAAATCTTTAGTTTTGAAAGAAATTTGATTTTCAATGTGTCCCCCAAACACTCTAAAATAATGGCAAACGGTAACTGTGAGCAAGGCTGAAAATTAGTTGACCTGAAGACTATTCCATGTGGTACTCGGTAGCTACTGACCTTAATCCTCGGCCAGGGCCAGGGAGTTCTTCCCTGTGTCCCCACTGTTCAGAAGACCCTGGTCTGGCCCTCCTCCAGCCAGACCTCCTCACTGTGTGAGCCTGCCTTCCTCTGGAACAAGCTCCTGGCAACCACACGCAGATCCCTAAATTCTCTGCCATGTGAATGTTTCTAGGCCCCAGGTGGTCCTCTTCCCTAGGCTGGAAGCCAAGGGGTGCTGTTTGCAGTGGGGTGACGAGGAATATAGACGAAGTTGGGATGTGCCAGCTGGGCTGTCCTCTGTGTCCACTGTGTTCTGGCCCAGAACTGGTTGGAATTTGAGCATTCTAAATTTGACCCTAGCCTCCAAGGTGTATTTATCAATAGGAGGATAGACTATCCTTTAATAGCTTCTAAGCTTGATTCATAACATTTAACTATTTATACATAAATTATGTAGCTTTCCTTGTATGCTTGCCCCAGACCTTGGGGATGTCAGAGGAGGATCAGTGGTGTCACAGAAATTTAGTTGCCAATTACACATCCACAGTACCTTTTAAAAATCACAAGTCTACCTACTGCTCTAGAAACATCTCACACATAGACATCAGAGCCATTATTTCAGGTTAGATTATAATAAGAAAAATAATTATAAAGGAAGATACTAGGATAAAAATATCCTACATATATTGAGGTCAGAAAAATAAATTTGTCAGGAGTCAAAGGAAATTCATAGAAAGTGAGAACTAGGACAATCTATAAAGCACATGTACAAATTAATATTAATTTAAATTTATACATTTTAAGGATACATTTCATTTACACATAAATAAAATATTTTCTATATATAAAATAATCAACAAGGATCTACTGCATAGCACAAGAAACTAAACTCAATATTTTGTAATCACCTATAAAGGAAAAGAATCTGAAAAAGAAAAAAAAATCTATATATTTAAATTCCCCAAGCCACAATTTCCTAATCTGTAAAGGGTTTGATAATAAAACCTACTTTATAGCATTGCTGTGAAGATCAAAAAAGAATGTTTTAAAAATATTTAAGTTGCTACCTAATAGAGGTTTATTTTTTATTGTAATTTTTCTTCTGTAGACACTCTCACACAATAGTTTATATATCCCAAAGCTCTATATTTCTTCCCAAGTATACAAAAATCAGTAGGTTTCAATAATTTTTACATATTATTTAGTTTATGAAGGCCATCACAATTCATTTCTATTTTACATAATCATTATTTCTATTACATTGATCCAGGAAGAATGCAACAGCGATATATAAATGGCTTTATGATGTTACTGAATTCACTACTGCATAGTTGTATTTTCCAGTGATTAAATTCCAATTCAGGAGAAAATATCTTTAATATTCATTCCAGACCAATAGAATAATAAAATGGAAAATTATAATTGGGTGGCAATTATAATTTGGTGAGCTATTAAGCAATGATGGATTTCTAAAACAAAGGCATTATGCAACAATCATGGTCAACAGTATGCCTTTCTATTAAAAACTCTCCATTATGATTGGAACCCAAGAATTTCATTAAAACTAATTATTATATTAGTAACAAAAAGAAAAAAGAAAGCCCTACAGTTTTCTGATAAACACCTAGACATTTTATTATAGAGTTCTCACTTTTTATCTTTTTTCTCCAAATGCTGCTATGTACAGTGCCACTCCCAGTGCCGCTATGAAAAGCTGTCCAGGTTGTGCACTGCACAACTGTAGGAGGCTCCATTTACAACTACCATGAAAAGCCTCTTGAACTTGTGAAGTTCACAGCCTGAAAAACTACATGTGGTATCCCTGGCTCCTTACTTTCACTCTGCAGTGGACTCCTTGTACTGAAAATGAGAATTTTGTGATCTCAGATCTGAACTAAATGAGATAACATTTCAAGTATGGCCTGAAATTGAAATACGGTTCATGTTCAGGTTTTTAGATAGATTCCAATATTTCAAAATTAACAACTTAAGAGTAACAGGTGTGTGTCATATGGGATTTTAAACATGTAGCAGACATTGCTCACTTTGATTATAGGTGATGAGAACAGAAGTGAGATTATGAATATAGCCCAGTTTTTCCAGCCCACACCTGGTGGCCTCATGAGACCAGAAGAATAAGCGGTAGAGAGTATAGCAGATTCTGGAAAGAAAGAGGAGAATGGAAAACCAAAGAAAAATAAACGAGTGCTCTTAGTTGTGAGTACTTCGTAGGTGACTTTTTAGGTTTTCCCAGCATACTTAGAGAAGGGCGCTGGGGGCATCTCTGGCCTGAACTTGGAGTCTGACATTTGGTCATTAGGGAATACAGCTCTGAGCCTTTAGTTTCCTCTGTCTGTCTGCCAATGACATTTAAAACATCTGTCTAGCAAACTCAACCTAGGTTGGTGGATGTGCATCTGTCCTTTGTAGTAGAATCACAGAGCTTTGTTGCTGTTGTTGTTATAATACAGCTCTGCTGGGGTTAGAAATGGAAGTTGTCATTTCTAACCCCAGATGGAATACTGACTCTGAGACTGAACAGGAACAGAAGCCAGAATTGAGATCCATGCATTTCTGCATTCCAACATTTTCTTTTTCTAAAGGAGTGCAATTTAACCCCAGGTGCATCACATTACAGTTGTGTATGCAACACAACTTTATAGTAGGTCCTCCCTGAGTACCAGTGAGTGGATGTTGAGTAAACATCCCCAAAAGATCCCATTAAAATGTAAACATGAAAGAATGCTCCATACAGCTGTGGTCTTACCATTTGCCTTGTGCTGCACATCTGGCGGAAATTGGTCAGGAGCATACCACCGATAGTCTGGCTGTGTGGAACAATAAAAAGTTATTATAGCAATATGGGCTTCAAACAAAACATAGTGGCGTGTTAAAAATATAACTATACTATGTTGTTTTTGTTATGCAGGCAACACGAAAGTAGTTTCTATCCAAACCTGTTGCCAGTCTCGTCCACCTCTTTTACTTCTCTTATCACTCTTACATCTCCCTACCTCCCTCCTAAATCCACTCTGTATTTGGTCAGAATTTCTACTACTTTGGGATTATGGCTTTTTTTTTTTTTTTGGATACAGATGTGTTTTGGATATATGTGCAGAAGTATAAACACTTTTGTAAAACTTACTATAGCCTGTAAATTAAACAATTTATTATCAACAAACACTTTTTTAAAAAAAACCCTCACATAGGAGGCAATGGGATGACTATGACAAAAAGGTACACGTTTAATGTCTTCTGGTGGTTCAAGGAAGAAATATAGGTCATTAAGTGAGGACATGGCTTATAGAGGCTCATGATGATAAAGCAGAGAAAATCTTTTCCTCTGTATTGTGCCTCTGCAGAAACTATTCTAAATTGCTCAGATAGTTTAGACTAGAGAGGCAATGTGAAGAGAGGGCAGACTGGGATTTTTCTCTTGGGATTTTCTCTTAGATTTACACCAATTAGAACAGCTAGATATTGAACATCAGGGAACATGTCAAACAAACCGCATTGAGATAAATCATAAGCAATAGACCTGAATTTCTAAATACAGTTTGAGGGCCAGAATCTTTGCATTTAACCACTTGGAACAGAGCAATCTCAGCTTTGCCTACCCAAGAGGTGGGTCTGTCTTCATGATCCAGATGCTTATCCCTGTCTCCGACCCCTTCTTAAGACACAGAGAATATAGACTTTTTGTTCTATTATTCAATTACCTTCTGAAAATAACTCAGGGAAAATTTCTCTGACAATAAGCCAATAGGGAGCATTTTACAGGGCTGCCATACCACTGAAAGTAGCCTAAAAGTTCAATTATCTGACAAGACACTAAGAAATTCTGCACTTGTATAGTCTGACCCCACTTTACCCTCACTCAGACACCTAGGCTCTTGGCTCCCTTTGGTCCATGAAAAATCTAAAAGAGGAAATGAGATCACCTCTGTTTTTCATCTCCTCGTTTATTTTTAGATGTCTCAAATAACACATAGGATAAGTGACGTGAGCCTCAGTTTTATATTCCAGGACAGTTGCCAAAGGAAGGTGAATATACCATAATTTTACAAAAACTATAGCACCAGCTTTAATTCAGGCTTAGAAATAAGCATGGAACATGAAATATGCTTTTAAAATGAACTCCAGGAATTTTTCTAAGTTCTATCATTATACCGAGATTTTGTTTAGCTGGTTGAAAATGTGGCCATTATACATGACTTGGAATATATTTTCAAATACAGACCTTTATCTGGTGATAATTTTATATGATCTGGACTACCTTATCTCTTGTAATGGATAGAAAAAGTTTGATGAGCTTTTTTACAGTAGGTGAATTTCTTCCTTCTTTCCATAAATGATATTTTGAAGAAAATAGTCATTTTTACTTCTAGATAAACTTGGTTTTAATAGTTAACTCTTCACAAGAGTATTTCCCTAGTTCCCCAATCTGAAGACACTATCTCCTTAGTAAATTTCTATCTCTTTATGTTTCCTATGATATTAATTTACATCTACATTCTGAAAAAAAATCTAAGAAATGATATTTGCACTTGGAGATTGCCAGAAATATTTCTGGTGTACAGTAAAAAGTAAGCAAACAGGTAAAGGAAAAAAGAAAATGGAGGAGGGAGAGCAGACAGAAGTAACAACAACACAAAAAGAACCAAATTCTCAGCTGTGTGCAGTGTCACATCAGGGTCAAATAAGAGATGCTCATTAAATTCTGACATCCTTCCGCCACCCAAAGAGCCGTTATCTCCTCCCTTGGGAAAACGTCTTTGCACCACACTCAAATACAAAAGTATGAGCAGTTTAGGCAACAAAGAGCAACATGCACTCCTTTAGACCTCTGCTGGAAAAATTTCAGATTCTTTGCATAGTTACAAATGCAGTTAATAATAACTACATGGGAGGTGGTTGTCTGAGCCAATCCAAGATGCAGAAAACTGCATAATATATTTCCTGTATAAAGATTCTGTCTGTGTAGGCAAAATAGAGAGTAGAGACAAGCATCCAGATCATGGGAGAGGGTGGGTGGAATACCGCTACAGAGAAGGAAAAGGAGGGTGCTTTGGCTCTGACTTATTCAGGCTGACTGTCTCAATCAATTTTACTCATAAATAATTGCTCTACTGTTCACTTCATTTTGCCTGGGTAGACATGAGAGAAACTTAAGTGGGTCACTTTTTCTTGGATCCTTTAAGAATATCCTTTCAATTGGAAAATGTCAAAAACTATTTTGCACAAATGTAGCAATATTCATAGTAGTTCAATATAAGTTTAAAACTGAAAATAGCATCTTCCAGATTGCTTTGTTATATTCACTTTGTTCTTCCTCATTCATAGAAATGTCCTTTAGGTAGAGTCAAGTATGTTATTTAAAAAGACTCATATGTTATATGTTCATTCAAGCAATTTTAGCTGAATTTGATACCTTTCAGCTATTTTATTTATATCTATATATCCTGTGGATATAGTGTCTCAAAGATAATTGTAATGTACATTGGCCACTGTAACTCTGAAAATTAGAGGCTGAGATCAATAGAGGTTTTTTTATGTCGACAGTATTGTGTGCCAAAATTCCAAAGGCAGACATAATTTCTACCAAAAGAGAATATTAGCACTTATTAGAGATATAAATGCTTATTTGTTGGAATGAGAGCTCTTACTTACCGGGTGCTTTTGTAGATCCTGCACAGCCCCAGGACCTGTTGGTACACATGGATCCCGCAGATGGAAATTCCAGCCGCAATTACAGGTTGGGAAATACATCTGAGGAGAACAATACTGTTGGTTCACTGAAAGTGGGTGAAATTGGGGAGCCATGCCGACACTTGCTTTATACAACCACAAGGTTTGGTTTAAATCTTAAGGTTTGTCCTAAATCTGGCATAATCCTAATTCAAGATAGAAGGCCTGTCAATGCAGACTCTGGACTGATACAGAACATGTTCAAAGGACAAATTTTACTTCAGATGAAACTGCAGCTATTTTTCCATGTTAAATAAATGAGAAATGCTTGAAATGTATGTAGAGTTAACTTTATGTTTCTGAGTTCTTCACAGAGGGTCCCTGCTTAAGAAGAAACAGCCATTAAGCCTTAAAATATTTTCTTAAACTCCAGCCAGAGACTCCTATGATATAACTAAAGTCCAGAGAGGAAATTAGGAATAAGAAAAATAATATCCATTCCTTAAAGCTACTGGAGAATCAATGAGATAGAATGCTTCAATGCCCAAGAAGACACTCTACTTTCTAAAAGAAGGCACAAGTCTTTGAAGTAGCATTCCACTCTAAATTGTGTAAGCCACTGCAAGAAATACCAAAGAAATGTATTTCTCAGGTGTTTGTGGGTCTATGAAGGAACCTTCATTTGAATGGAAACACACCGAGGCTTGTGCTACTGTAAAAACATGTCTGTAAAGTATGTGTATTTCATGAGTGTTAGGGTTGAGAGGCCTTGAAGGTATTAAGCATTATCTCTTCACTGACCTTTCAGTCAACAATGAAAAACACAGATTTTTCTAGGTCATCTGTAGCAGAGTTTGAATATGTCTTTAATTTGGACCACAAGGAACTGCCGTTCTTGGGAATAAATGTGTGGGTAAAACAAAGTTGGAAATTTTAATGTGTTAAGGGTGCTGCTGAATTTAAATAAAGATCAACATACCTGTTTTAACTGCCTTTCTAGTTTTTCTTTCTCCATCTGACAAGCTTTTAACTGTGGAAAAAAATAAAGGCATTTGTATATCAGAAAGAACTCAAATGTTCTAAAGCTATTCTTGACCCAGCTGGCAGTGATCTGCTCAGAAGTGATGCATTGATAACAGCAATGCTGACGAAAATAGTTGAGTTTTGGATTTTCCACACATGCATTGGTTCTATCTTGAAATTCCCAAATGAAGTTTGGAAAGTTGGGATAATTTAAAATTGTTCCAACTTGTTGAAGTCATTATAATTCTCAGTTTTAGGTTGATATATTTAGCTCTCTCTATAAATATAGATATAGCTATGGATACAAAAACATCTTCTATTGTTTGTTGAATGTATTTGGAATTGGTCATTATACATTCAAAGGCTTAAATAAATTTTAAGAAGTTTTAGAAGTTGTTTGTGCACTTAGTATATGCCAGACACTGATCAGTGCTTTACACTTAATAACTCACATTCAAACTCCAATGTGATATTTAATGTTATTATTCCTATTTTACAGATGAGGTCACTGAGGTATGAGATGCCTAGTAACCTGTTCAAAGTCACAGTTATACTTTATGCTTTCATTTTATTTTATTTTATTTTATTTATTTTTTTGCTTTTTGGGGGAGGGGGTGCACTTGTAGCATATGGAAGTTACCAGGCTAGTGGTCAAATCGGCGCTACAGCTGTAGGCCTACACCACAGCCATAGCAACTTGGGATCCCAGCCATGTCTGTGACCTATGCCAGATCCTTAACCCAGTGAGTGAGGCCAGGGATTGAACCCGCATCCTCCTGGATCCTACTCAGGGTCGTTAACTGCTGAGCCATGAAGGGAACTTCCTATGCTTCTCACTATTAAAGGCCAACCTCATCCAGAAGAGCCACTTACCCTGGGTTCCCCCAACATCTGACATACCTAGGGAAAGCTGGTTTTCCTGGACTCAAGTCATGCTACTTTCTTCCCTGTATCCAATGTTCCACATCCCTATATAGCATGGTCAAATGTCTCCTACTGAATGACACCTTTCCAACGCCCATCTATCAGAATTATTCCTTCCTTCCTGGTCCTTTCATATAGCATTTAATACTTACTATGACTTTTTAATAGCCTAATGTGTACTATGTACAGTCAATTCTCATGATTCACAGTAGTTATGTTCCATAAAGTCACCGTGAACACTGAAGCAGCAAGTACTGAACCACTGCTCCCAGGGAAATGCAGGCTTAGGTTCCTACCAGCTTCTGGTCATATCATTTTTGTTAACAAATCAATACATAATCTTGTGTTATGTGTGTTTCTGTTAAAGATACCTTATTTAATGTATATTATAGACCCACGATCATTGAACTCATGGCCAATAGCACTATAGTCATCCCTGATTGAACCTATCTGACACATCTTTTCTCTGTAAGGCACCTCACAGTCTTCCTGTGCTTAGGAACACTGACCAACACTTCAGCACTAAACCTGGCGTGCCCCTTAAAATATGGAATCAGAGTCCCATTGTGGCTTAGCAGTAATGAACCCGACTAGCATCCATGAGGACTCAGGTTCAATCCCTGGCCTTGTTCAGTGGGTTAAGGATCCAGTGTTGCTGTGAGTAGTGGTGTAGGTTGCAGACATGGCTTGGATCTGGAGTTGCTGTGTCTGTGGCTGTGGCTGGCAGCTACAGCTCCAATTGGATCCCTAGCCTGGAACTTCCATATGTCACAGGTATGGCCCTAAAAAAACCAACCCCCTCCCCATGAAATCACCAACAAAAAGCATAAAAATATGAAAAATGTGGCACTAAATAGATCATGAAAAGGACACTTCTTGCAGTATGAGAGCTAAAACAAGGAGACAGCATCATCTTGTTGGACCTCCACTGGGAACAAGTGTGTGAGGAAAGTGAAGTTTTTTGCTGCTCTCTGCAAATTTGCAAATGACCTTGAAGGTGGCACAAGCATTGATTTGGTGTGACAAGAATATTTTAGTGAGTAGACAAATTCACAGAAATGGAATCTGCATTGCCATTGCCATAGACTAGATATGTCCCCCACATTATATGAGTCTTATAGTAGCACAGATCACTTAAATTCCCTCACAGCATATAACAGAATGCCTTGCAGAAAGAAAGCATCAAAATTTTGAGGAACTGAATGTAGCAGGCTAATTATACAACTAAATGAAAGCATTAAAACTTCCCCTTCCAAGAGACTATGAAATACCTATGAGCCATGGCTTGCGCTAGATGTTTTTATATAGATTTTTTTTTTAACTTAATCCTGAGAACAACTTTGTGAATTATGAGGTAGGTATCATTACTCTATTTTACAGATGAATGTATTGAGAGAGGCTAAGCAACTTACTTTGAGACATAGGTTTCAGAGTTATTAGAAACAACTTTGTCATTTTACAGATGAAGAAAAGGAAGCAGAGAAAATTTGAATATTTGCTCAAGGTTCTCACCTATTGTCAAAGCAAGCATGAACACTGGGCTCTCATCCTTGAATTCTTCCTAAGTATCTCTCTCCACACTGACTATTTTACCGGTGATTGTCTTAAAACATCCTCAGGGATAGGAGGGATAAACTCTGGTATACAAGCAACTAATACCAGCAATATAATACCAACTAATACCTTTTATCTGACCTAAAATTTCCTTTTTGGTCAAATTTGGACCTCAAGTAATATGCTATTCAAGAGGTAAAGCTGATTCGATAATATAATGGCATTTAATTGGCTGTTAATTCATTTAACATAGACTTTTAAGCTATCTGTTACTTATCTTGAATTCTATCATCATTTAACCTGAAGAAATGAGACTTCTGAAGAACAGATGCTTGTACTAACATTATAAGGAAAATTTTGATAGTTTTAACATATCATTAAGATCCTCCCTTAGTTCATAAGCATGGTTATACCATACTATAGACAATATATTTATTTTGTTGATAACAAATAAAATCACAGATGACACAGGAACAAAAATAACTATGGATTATAGTCTATAATTTAAGTAGATAGTTGTGTTTCTGGTTGTACTAGAACTTCTATAATGGCAGGAACATTGCCAATTCAGACAAATATTTATAATGAATCTGAATTTAACATAGCAGAATGAATAAAATTAAAATATGGCAGGAAGTAAAATAATTTGTGCAGTGACAACTTAAAAGAAATTAAGGCTGCTTTGCATATAAAGACCTAAAGTTGAGACAGTAATTTCTTTGTTGAGAACAATCAGAACATTTTCTTACCCACTGCTGTAGAAAGTAGGTTGTATGAATTATTTTCAGAAAAAGTGTCTTTATTATAGTTTTACCACTATCTTATTCCTTCTAATTTTTTAGAAAGGAAATGGTTCTGTCAAATAATTATCTGTATAAAACTAGGGATTTCAAGCTATTCCTTGAAAAAGATGTCAAAGAAAAAATTAAATTTAATTCACAGTCTACTTTGTATTAGGAAAGAGAGGATGACAAATAGTTTAAATTCGCTTCTAAGACTAAGAATTTTGAAGCTAAAGAGCTGTCACAGCCATGTCCCACAGCGATTTCCTATTTATTGAAAAGCACAGCATAATTTTGCAAATTGAAATTTGTGTTTTATTTTCTTTACTCAAGCCAAAATTGAGTTAGCTACATTTTCCTCATTAACAGCAATATTTACCCACCATGGCAACTTCTTGAGCTTACTTTTAATAAATTCTATTACTCTTAATTTTAGTATACTTACATTTAATACTCTATTCTAATAAACTGGCTAACACTCTCTGGCTTCCTTGAGAGTGCTCCACTTACATTAAATCTGGGAACCTATTGAACAAAATTATTGGTTTCACTAATGACATTTAGCAATATGTTATGTTTTTGGAAGCCAGGAACATTCTAACATAGTCCTTCAAAGAAAATGACAAGTTTAGAAACAATTTCACTGTACTGGAGTGTTTTGGCTTTGAGTTTGAGTGCTAGGTAGTTCAATTCCTTTTCTAGCAAGATAAATATTATGAGAAAAAGATCAAAAGAATTGGATTTTATAAAAGACTATGGAATCCAAGTTCTTGGTAACTTCTTAATATACTTAAGTTAAAAGGACTCTCCAGTCATTTTCATCTCTTTACAAGATGGTTTAAGAATGATTTCATTCCAGGTGCTAACCTCTTTCTCTCCCTCTCTCTCAAAAAAAAAAAAAAAAAAAAAAAAAATCCAGTGCCAATTAACAGAAGCCAAAAAGTCTATTTTTTTAAATTAAGAAAATAAAAAAAAATATATACATGTTCTGGCAAAGATGATTTTGACTTATACCTGAGAATTCAGCTTGTTCAGCTGGGATTGAGAAGTTTGATTAATTTTCTGTAGTTCCACTTTTTCTTGATTAAGTCTTTCTCGGTCTGATCGCTCCTTTTTGAAGTCTTCTTCATATATTTGTACCTAGGAAATATTAACTTGCTGTTACTCTTAGCTTCCTTTTCTCTTAAGTCATTTAAATGAGTTCAGAAGAAGTGTTATCTGGGTTTGTCCAATCTGAGATACTCCTGTCCTGTTTTCATGAATATTTCTTCAAGGGGGGGACTCCACCTTGATACATATGGCTATAATTTTATTTTTTCACTTTGTCCAGGAGGGAAGTTTGCAATGTTTTCCTCCTTGAGCATGTATCAGGAATTCAGAAGTAAAATAATAACATGGATACTTTGAGAAAAAAAATTCCCCTCACCTCTATTTCATGACACCTCACTCCACTCTCCCCTCCCCCTACCCAGTGTTGTCACAGTTTTGGGCAAATTATCCATCCTTAAAACAAGGCTTTGATGTATGAATACTGCTTGAAGTTCTTAAAGACAGTTTACTGACAATAGCTGTTAAGTGAAGCCACTAAATGTTGGCATGCCCAAGTTTCTAAATATAACTTATAAGCTGAGCAGAAGATAGAAATGAAAGGCTCATATACATGGGAAAGCAAAGCATGTTTGTTGAAATATGTTCAACAGAGTTGCCCTTTATAAGCAATTGTGGGGGTGTATCATTAAAAAAGGAGTAATGCCTTTTGAGAGGGACTCCAAATATTCTGGAAAAGTAATCAAACCAGAACAAAACAAAACAAAAAAAACCCCAGATTTAATTATTGTTGTTTTAATTGGCATAGTGTTGACTGATGGTCTGGAGACTAGAATGTGGAGTTGTGAACACAATGAAGTTTAAGGAATGAGACAAAGGAATTCCTCTAAAACCAGATTTAAATTACAACTTACATGGGAACTCAGCAGCTAGATTTTGTCTATTAACATTAATGCACATTATACCATCATCGCTAACAGTGCAACAAATTTTAACTAAATGATTATCCAATTTAAGTCAATAATAACAAGACCAAATGTAATAGCCAAGAGAGGAAGAAATTAAACATTTTACCTGACCCTAGAGGCAGATTTTATATATATACTTATTAATTTTAAGGCTTTTATTTGGCAGAAGTGTTGCAAGGGAATATACCCAGCCAAGCTGACCTTTTGCTCTGTTTTGTTTTTTGTTTTTTGATTGAGAGCTGAGGTTCAAATCCAGATGAGTTAAACCAAGGCTCTGTAAATAATTACCAGAGGCATTTGAAGTGGGAGAAGCCCATCTGATTAGAACAGAACACTCTATCAAACACAACACTGAGAGCGATGTCATCACTTAGGTGGCCAAGATTCTAGCTCAGTTTCTTTGTGAATTTAAATCCTTTAGGGTTTTATGCAGCATTGGTGATATAATGATTGTAGATGTTCAATTAGAAATGTACACAGTTAAAATGCGAATGTAGAAAGTAAGCAAAAGAGCCACACAAAAACTAAGGAGATCGACTCTGGTCTACTCCTGGGGATTATGAAAAAAAGAAAACCTGCCATTGTTTGTATCGAATATGAACTAAACCATTACTGTAAAGAGCATGTGTAAGCAAGCACACCATGTTTAAGAGCAATTTTCTGGCATGTGGTATATATTATGTGAGAGCATTGAAGATGACTCAAGTGTTTGAATGTAAGCAGTACTTTTTTCAGAGGAATCCTGGCTAGTGCCAATGGTACTTTAGGGGTTGAGAATTTGGCAGAGATTTGACGTTCTGACTATAACCTTATTCTCTCCATGGATTTATTTAAGCTATATATTTGATCCTGAGTGTAATGAAGCAGATTATTCAAATGGGGTTGATAGAAGAAAAAAAAAATCAACTTTAAATCAAATGCTCTGAATTTTTTAGATTTATAGATTACTTCCTATGAAGTAATAATAAAGTGAGTAACAACAATATCACAATTGCTCAATACTTCCATGTATTGCATCATGAATCCTTGTAACTGGAACTTGATCAGAGCAAAACAGCCAAGTCATACCCAGGGACATCAGAAAATAGTACTTTCCAAGTTTTGTTATATGACACCCTCTCCCTCACTGCTAATGTATTACTGACAATGTATGCTTCAGAGACTGGAATTTTTATATTTTCTGTATTTATCTATATCACCACGAGTTGTTCTAGCCCTTTACTTATATTAGCTTATTTAAGCTCTCTTAGGAAAAGAGATGTGATATGATGGGTGGTCCCTAAGCTAAGCTAGCTTCAGCTGGCTGAACTAAATTTAGACTCAAGTATGTTCTATCCCCACAACCCTATGCTGTTGACATGTGCAGAAGTGTAGAGAGAACATCCCTAACTCTTGCTGTGCACTTGGCAACAGTCAGTGAAGCTGGGTGAGTGGGAAAGAGGAAGCCATTGTGCATCAATAAATTCCTAGGCTGTACCAACAGTATGTAAGGGTAGATGAACAAATCTGGCTCTTCAGTGATCAGAGCAGAGTATTCCCTTGAAAACTGCCCTCACGGTTCAAAAGCCTGGAGGCCTGTAGCTACTGAATAACAGCCCAGCTACTACCATTTTCTGAAAAGGTCCAGAGTTTGGGTTAATAGTATCTTCAAAATAAATTGTGTCTACATGAGACTCTCTAGACTCAGTGCTAATAGAAACTCACCAAAAGGTTAATTAGATTGCCCCTCTTTTAAGTGTGTGATCTTGGGCAAGCCACTTAACCCAACTGAAACTCAATTTTCTCATTTATAAAGTGTGAGAGTTGGGCTAGTTGATCTATATTTTTCCATCAAGCTTTAAAATTAGGTAATTCTCATTAAAACACATGCAAAAATCTTCGGTACATTTTGAATAGCAGGACTGCTAGCAATGTCGAAAACAGCATGAACACCGGACCTAAATTCACCGCACAATCATGCCACTTTCAAATTCTCACCTGCTGTTTGAGAACTTCCATTTCTGTTTTCATCTCCTCATGGCTGCACTCCATTTCACACGTCCCCAAACAGTCTTCAGGAGATGAAGAACTTTCTAACTTCAAGGCATCCTGAAGAGCCTATGTTATAAGATAAGCACACTGTTGACCTAAGTGTTGCCACTTCATATGAATTTCTCTACAATTGTTACACTAATATCAAATGTACTCATAAGGTAGAATTTCACTTTTATTTATTTATTTATTTATTTATTTTGTCTTTTTGCTATTTCTTAGGCCGCTCCCACGGCATATGGAGATTCCCAGGTTAGGGGTCGAATCGGAGCTGTAGCCACCGGCCTACGCCAGAGCACAGCAATGCGGGATCCGAGCTGCGTCTGTGAAATACACCACAGCTCACAGCAACGCCGGATCCTTAACCCACTGAGCAAGGCCAGGGATCGAACCCGCAACCTCATGGTTCCCAGTCGGATTTGTTAACCACTGCGCCACGACGGGAACTCCAGAATTTCATTTTCAATGCCACTTTCATCACTGAATAACTTTCTTCTGATTTTCTAGCTTATATGCATTTTTTTTTTTCAGAATCTCTGTCTTTTCTTTTCTGCTTATGTTATTCAACTCATTGTTATTTGAGAAGGCCTTGATGCTAGAGCCCCCTCCACCTAGCCAACCATGAAAAAAAAAAACATCTATAGCCTTCTCTAGAGTCTCTGCTTCAGTCAAATATATGCTTTAGCAATAAAGCTCAAACTTTAGGGAGCATCATAATCACCAGGAGAGGTAACAAACATGCCCACCCCTGGGCATTGCCATCAAGGATCCTGAATCAGTGCATCTAGGGATAGGGTCTGAGAACCTGCGTTCCTCTAAAGCTGATGCTGCTGATCTCAGATGATATTTTGAGTAATATATTTCTGCTATATAGTCACCTCCCCAACAACAGAGAGGGAAATTCATAAATGGGAACCCATGCAGATTCACTATCCATTACATCCATACTCTTCTGCTCTGTACACCTTCAGCATACCATGCTCTGACCTAACCACAGTCATATTTATTCTCCAATAAAACATCGGTTAACCCACTATAGGGTGAAGAGAGTGCTCTGGTTTTTGACAACTTACAACTTGGTGTTTTCACCATGGGGTGAGGAAGTGAAGGAAATAACAGACACTTAGGTTTGCCACCACATCATCATCCTTACTCATGAGGCCATGGCACTCTCACATATATAATACTTTGTTAAGATTATATAAAAGACACTGTCTATTCTGAAGAGGTTTGGTACATGATGGGCTCAATAAAATGACTTTCAAAACTGTGACAGAACATATCTCATCCTGTTGTGGTCTCAGAGCCCACCCACAATATGACTACTTGCTTATTATCAAATGAGTCCTCTATACAAATAGAAAAGGTTCACTTTCAGAGCTCCAAAAATTCACTTCCTCTGTATTTCTTTAGTAGCTTCAATGATGTTCATTTGATGACACTATTAGTAATTCACTTACCTGCATTACTATACAATATTGTCATAAAAGTGGAAAAGAAAAGCAAGTTTATGGTCTTAAATTTATGTGTAGTTAGCTTAGAAATTTCCTTATAGATGTCTTAAAGGTCTATGGATACTGTCTAGCCTGATGTAAATATCATTTTTCAGGAAGTCATAAGAAAAACAAGAATGTTTTTCTTCCTCCAGGAATTACTAAACAGCAGAAGTTGTTTAATAATTTATGTTTTGTTAGAATTTGTTGCTAAGCTACATGGTTCTAGGAAGTATCATAATAATTGTATATTTTCAAAATGTGTCAGTAGTAGTAGCACAGAGAATCTAGGGTGGGGTGAGCCAAATAAGTTGAGACAGTCTAACATGTTGGGTCAATATTCTATAACTATGAATAGACTATTTTTATGGGTCTTATTATATTTGAATTTCCTGGTATACCTTTCAAGCTATTTAGATTTCTAGAAATTTTGCAAATGAGTCATAAATGAAAGGTGAGTCTAATCGACATTTATTTCAACTTGGGGTTTCCCAACTTCCTTGAACAAATACATGTAACCTATTCTAGAATAGCAATTTACCATCACCACAAATATATTAAACATATCTACTCATCTCACAAAGGTGAGATGTCAGACAAATCAATTTTGCCCACAGGGGTACTGGTTAACTAGACTTATGTAATTTCTCCCACTTTGGCTTCTCATCTGGAGTCTCATCAAGAACTTGATGAAAAGAATGCCCTTGGGTATCTCCTTCAACGAAAATAAGTATAACTGGGTACACTTAGTTGTACAAAAAGTTCTTGGCTGTTCTAATTTTTATAGACTTTATATCCTTGTGCATATATGACACAGAAATGAATTAGGGAATAGAAGAAAACTGATAAGTAAATAACATATCAAATAGGGAGAGATTTCAAAGATAATTTCAATTAATGTTAGTTCCTCTAATTCATTTGTAGAGGATTTCCAGCAGAGAATAAAAAGGGAAATTCATTTGCCCCGAATTTGTATCTCTGAACATTGGTTTTCTCTCTTAAAGGATAGCAAAATACATTGTTTATTAAGTCAGTCCCCAAATTTCCCATTTTCTCCCATATAACTTGCCCCACAACCAGATCAAATATAGAATCACCTTTGTAAAGCACCGTATCAACTGTACAGGCATGTACTTAATACCTTGGGGATTTGAACATCTCTGAACACTAGTTAACTGCAAGATGACTTAGTCCAAAATATAAGCATCAAGCATGTGTTTAATTACTCTTGTTTTAGAAGACAGCTAGTCACCTATTCTTGTTTTAGAAGACAATTTCTGTTACTTTGGTCAAAAAATTTAGCTTGAGAGATGAATATCTCTATTCAATCATGCAATGCAAGTATTCCTGTGGTCCACATATGACCTGGCTCTTGGAAAAGTCAGCAGCAAAGGACTTAATTTTTTCCTGAGCAAGTCAGTAATCCCTTCCCCCAGAAACTTAGGGTTTAGTTTAGTCCATAAAACCGCACACATACACACACACACATGAACACGCACACATGTCATCCTTTTGCAGCAATTCATGGGCAGCCCCTTTGAATAGTTAAGTTGGAGCAAAGGCATTAAATCACCAGCAGTTTCTTAATAGACCTCCCCCCTACTTCCTCATGTCCCACTGCTGGTGAGTTTTAGGCTTATTCCCAGGAAGATCACCATCTCAGCCTTGAGTTTGGCATTTAGCATATGCTTCCACATAGTCTACATCACACCCGGCAGCTCCACTGTGATGATTTTAAAGAGCAGCCTGTTTCCTCAGGAAACTTTTGTGGTTGACCAAGAGATATGTTACTGTTCACAAACACCCACTAGCTTTATGTGGTTTTTTGAACTACACACACACACACACACACACATACACACACACACACGAAGTTCTTACTCTCTTCTATAATGTCCTCTCATCTCTCTTTTTCATGACAATTCTTTGCAGGGACATGAATTCCCAAAACACTACCTAGCTAAATACTGTTGAACAAGGCAAGTGAGTGTGATCTGTAAAATTACAGAGACTCTGTGCAAGCCCCCTGGACTGTGAGCCAAACTGCATTGTAGATTTTGCTGTGTCTCAGGCAAGAAAGTGCTTTTTATACAGAGACTTCTCATCTGACCTCTCTAGCTTGAGCTGGCTTGATACCTTATTGAGGCGTTTTATTTCATATTCATAACGTTGCTTCTTCTGGTTTGCCAGAGCATTTTTTTCCTTCAACAGCTTATTTTCTTTCTTCAATTCATGTAATTCTTCGTTTAGGCTCTCCTTTTCCTTCTGAAGTAAAGAGCAAGAAAACAAAATCAAAATTAATAAAATTCAGATGAGATGAAATTGTAGATGATACTGTAGGTGATAATGCTTCTTAGATATAATAAAACAACAATATAAATAAAAATAGGACCTGCTAGATTTTTCACTTAACATTTCCATTTGAGCAATACTCTCTGGGTGGAGGTCAGAATAAGGATAGAAGAAATCTTTGTTACCCTAGTGGTGCTAAGTTTTGTGACCCCAGAAAAAGATAGAAAAATCCATTCCTCACTTTCCAGGGTCAAATGAATCTGCATAATAAGCTACTTGCCATGTACTGTTACAAGGTGGTGAATAAGTGATTCAGTAAAAGTACTTGAAAGTTCTGAAAAAACAAAAAGGGTCATCGCAACAAAAAATACCAAAGTCCAGTCCTGCATCATTCTGGACTAGAGAGAGGAAGAAGAGGATAAAATATCAGGCTAATAAAACCCTTCACTACAGATAATTATTCAGAATACTGTATTGTTGCAATTATTACTTTTAAAAAGTAGAGATGAGCTAGTGCAACTGCCATCACTCCTTCACATTTTAGATGACCTTCAAGGAATCCAGTGTTCTTAATAACTGAAGCAAGGTTGGTGGCTTAGATATTAATAAGCTCTGGGTTCAGACAATGTCTATCTCCTACTATTAATTTTATATTCTAGACAATAAGCTTTTTGTGGCGTAAACTGGATCTTAATGAGATTGTGATTTTAATCTAGTAAAATAAACATTCTGGAATTTAGGAAAACCAAGATGAGAAAATAGCTAATATATATGTTAAATGTATATTATTTTGATAATTAATATTTCTCAACACAATGGTTAGATTTAGGAAATCTACTTTAGGTGAGTGGCTTCCTTTAAAAATGAAAACTTTTTTTTTCTTTTTTTGGCTGCCCCGGGGCCCACGAAGATCTGGGCCAGGAATTAGATCCCAGACTCAGTCTAAGCCGCAGCTGCTGCTGCGTTGCAACTCTGGGTGGGGGTCCAACCCAGTCCCAGTGCTTCCAAGATGCCGCCAATCCCACTGCACCACAGTGGAAACTCCAAAAGTGAAAACATTTCTCTTTGGTTTATTTTAAATAGACTAGGCCTATTTCTACAGGTAGAAAACTTACCAGTCTTTTTCTACTTTAGTATGATGTTAGAGAAATTTATTTCAACTAGAAAATGGTCCTAAGGAAAAAATTGCCATGAGTCCTGTGCTGGGTGTACATGGAGCAGAAAGGGGCTCTTAAATGGCAGGAATCAAGTAGCTAAACTTTGTTTTCCTCAGACTTACTGTGCCAAAGATACCTTTAGTGAGGCAGGAAAACTGGACTGTCTTGTGCATCTTGTGACATTGGCTTAAGATTTGTTCACATTTTAAAATACAGCCAGTGCATTACAGTATCAGCCACCAGACTTGACCTGGGAAAATTTACACTTTCTGTTATCTCCTAACATACCTCAAAAAATGTGAAGTCATTTAGGTTCAAGGGCCTCCTCCCATTTTCTACAATATCCAGGAGGTTCCATAACTTAAAATAAACCGCGGGGAATCTATTTTCAGAGAAGCTGCCATCTCAGGGGAGGATGTAAGTGGGTCTTAGAACCTGGAGACTGGGTTCAAGTCCCATTTTCTTATGTATTACATTATCGACGTTGACAAAGCATCTAAACTCTACATCTCTGCCTTCTCATCTTTAAAATGGCAAAGGTAAGATTCTCCTCACAGATGGGCTGAGAATATTAAATGAGATGATGGTGAGATACTTTTTAAAAATGTTACTTTTTTAAGATGACAAAAGTAACACTTATTTGTAAAGCTCTCTGTAAGCTGAAAAGCAGCTGCAAAAACACAAGGTATTGTCATGTTATCAACACTGGTCATAAAACTAATCTATGTGAGTAAAAGCAAAAACGCAGAATGAATTTTCTCTTAGGCTGAAAGGCAATAGAAAGATATCCTCAAATCCCGGAATCAGTTCTCCCTGCGGGTGACGCCTGGAAAATTAAAGCTTGCCTGTTTGTGCAACAAAGGAGGAAGGGAGCAGGGCATCCCCTTCCTTTAGATTCTAGAGAAGCGGCCCTTATTTTTGGCTCGGGGGACTTGCGCAACCTGTACACCCTTGCACGTGGGTCCTGCTAGGCAGACAGTAAATCTGAATAAACGGTCGGCTTTCAACCGTCTGCAGGCGGAGCCCAGCCCGCTCCTGGGGGCGGGGCGGTGCCCCCCGAGCTCCGCCCACCTCCTCACGCAGCTTGTCCCAGGTCTGGTCGCTCCGTGCGCCGCTCTCTCTCAAACTTGGCTGCCGCTCTTTCTCCAGCGTGCCCAGGACTTTTTCTGCTGCATCCAATTTCGTTTTCAGCTCTGCGACCTGAGAAAGTGGTTCACAGGCAGTTGCAGGCACCTGGTCTGAGGTCCATATAACCCTTGAGTTTATTGGCGCCTTAAGCACCCTGGACAGAACGGCCTACCTCTAGGCGTCCCCTACGGAGGCTCTACTTCCCGCCGCCCCAAACCATTACTAGGACATGTGCATTTAAAAAGAAGCTTCCCCCACAGATAAAAGCCAACACTAAAACAGCCTTCAGCGCTTCCCTCCTTTCTCAAACCACCTTCGAGGGAATAAATCTTTGGGCCTCAGAGGGTCTTCTAAGCTTGTCATTCTATTTTCAAGTCTCAATGTGTGCCAGGCCTAAGCTGAAAAGGACAGCGCGGGTCAGGGGATAAATGAATATGCCTACATCACAGAAAAACAGACATGGCCTTGCCCGCTCAGTAACCTGTAGCACTAGACCTGCTACCAAATGCCAACTGTCCGAGACAGAAGCCTTAGGAACAGGCACTTAATCAAGAATGGGGATTGTGCCGCTCATTGTTAACCCTAGTCTTCAAGCACCTGAAAGCCATTCAGGAAGGAAATTTAAACATTCTCTCTGGGATCATGTTCTTGGAGACCCCCAAACTGCTCCAGATTGAATAGTACAAGATGGGTGACCATGGCCAGGTGTAGTGGGAACACTATCCTGCTCTTGCTAAATGTAATACTTCTGAGTATCAAAATGGGGAAGAAAAGACCAATACTGCTGTATTACTCACTTGTGGTCACGTTTCTTAATTCTGAATTATCTAGGGGGAATTACTTTTTTTCTCTCTTTTGAATGTGGAGTGATTTTAAATTATGTTGACTTTCAGCCATTAAAATATATTTTCTCCAAAAAAATTTCTCTCTCACTGAAACCAGTTTATGTTATAGAGAACATGCTTTGGAGAAAAGAGAGGATAGCCCCACTTCCCCTTACACTGTTAACACTGTTTCTTTACCTATGGAGAATAGCTTCATGCTTTAAAGAATTGGAGAGCTAGCCTTGAACAACACAGTATGAACTTCAAAGCCATCTCTCACCTCACATTATCACCTTGTGTTTTTATGGCTGCTTGTAACAAAGCCAAGGCCAGGATACTCTGCGAGCTGTGATAATTGCGCATAAGAACACTGGAGACATCACTAGAGGCTATTTTTAGTACCTTTCTTTTGCCATGCTCAAGACAATTCACTGATACTGTTCCTTCCTTAGTTTTCAGCACCAAGAGGCCAATGATGAACCTGGCACCCTCCCCTTTATCATTTTTCAACAGATGGCTGGCTATTCACAAATTTCCTGTAGTTGAAATCAATGAGAATCTTCACAGAACTGGCTCCCCCAGATTACTGATTTAAAGCAAATACCAGACAGATGTTTACCTTTCTTTCATATAACTCTTTCATATTTCTAAATTGCTGATCCCATTGCTGGTTAACTTCCAGGAGCTGAAATGATTAAAAGTTAGTAAATCAACAAAGGATTTCTGCCCATTTGGAAATTTAGCCAAAATAAAATCATTTTTCGAGGTTACTAAGATTTTTGAAGCCGTGTGTGAAGACAGTATTCCTTCCACTAAATTCTGGTAGATCTGGGATGATTTATTTATTTATTTATTTATTTATTTATTTATTTATTTTGTCTTTTGTCTTTTTTTTTGTTGTTCTTGTTGTTGTTGTTGCTATTTCTTGGGCCGCTCCCGCAGCATATGGAGGTTCCCAGGCTAGGGGTTGAACAGGCTAGGGGTTGAATCAGAGCTGTAGCCACCGGCCTACGCCAGAGCCACAGCAACGCGGGATCCGAGCCGCGTCTGCAACCTACACCACAGCTCACGGCAACGCCGGATCGTTAACCCACTGAGCAAGGGCAGGGACCGAACCCGCAACCTCATGGTTCCTAGTCAGATTTGTTAACCACTGTGCCACGACGGGAATTCCCTAGATCTGGGATGATTTAATTGAACACCCTGCACTCTTTCATACTTGGTTCACATATGAAAAACTATTAAGTTTTAGATATACCTTGACTAGTCAGCTGAGCAGTTAATTAGCAACTTTTAACTTTGCTTAGTTATATGAATATTCATCTTTGTTTAAGCCAACCAGAATCTGGTAAAAATTTTAAGTATTAATGGTTTTCTGATCTATTAATATATGAAGGGTCTTTTTTAAACCTCTTTATGTTTTTCTGTATGTTTACATTGATTATTTTAATGAAATATTTCTTCTAGTTTTTTAAAAGCAGAATATATATTTAAAAATTCTAAGCTCTATTAATGGATAATGATTTACTTGCAATAATGTGTTTTTTAAAGTCAGCACATGATTTGTTATACTCACCAAGTGGATAATATCAGCTTTTTGAAAACATAGATTTTAAGGAAGAATAGTTAATAATAATATTTAGAAATAATTCAGGCTGCAAACAACTTGAAAGTTTTAAAAATATGTGCTAAGTAGATTAAAAAGAACAAACCTATGATCTGTTCTTAGTTTTCTTTAAGGGAAGTTTACAACTTGCCACATTTAGAGAAATTCCAACACCTATCCATATGGGACAGACATTAAGAAGATAGTCACAATGAAATTCCAACACCTATCCATATGGGACAGACATTAAGAAGATAGTCAGCAAGACTTTCTCTTAATTAAAAAACAAAATATCTAATCCAGAGTGGCAGTTACTAGATAGCTCTTATGCTGGAAATAGATATGACTGTTTAGTATAAGACTATATTTTATTATTATATAAAGATCTCTGATCTGTTGTCATTTTAGGGACATTTCTATGCTATGGTAACATCACTCTGCTATAGTTCAGTAATTTTCCAGATGGGCACAATATTTTATATAGTATCAAAGAAGGGTAAAAGGTATGGTAGAAAAAAAGATGAAGGCTGTGATACAGAAAATGATTTAGAAAAGAAATTACAAAATTGGTAACATAGTGCTAAAATTGTTAACTTTCTTCACCTCTTCTGTCAAGGAGAAAAGAGAGGTTCGAATACTTATTAAACTGAGAAAAACAGAACTCAAGATAATATCCATCAGATTCCCAATAACACTTTAGAAACAAGCTGTTTGAAATGATAATGCTCCTTAACCCCAATTGGTGGGATGCCCAACTCATGATGTCATAGCACCTAAGTCAACCACACAACAAAGCCTCTGACAATTTGAGTTTTAGGGTGTGTCAATTTGCAGGGCATAAAAGGCACAGATGATAAATTCAACTAGTGCATGTGGAAGAAACATTTTCAGTTTTGAAAAAAAAATAAGATTATAATTACTGGATTTATGACTTTGTCATTTTTTAAAAATCATTTGCTCAAACACCAAGAGACCGAGTAAGAGATATATGGGTGAATATTTCAAGAAAGAAATATTTGCCCTCAAAATAATGCAGTCAAGTATCCTAGAGGAAAAGTACTGTGACCCAGGAACAAAAGTAAAAGGTGCTAGGTGACACACTATTTTATTTTCAGCAATAATCCATGGCACATGTTGCTTTAACTGCTATTTCAAAATTACCTCTTTTCTCTGTTTTTCCAGGGACCGTATCTTTTGTTCAAGAGAATTTAAATTCTTTCTTCTAGACGATTGAGCACACTTAAAAAAGGAAAAAAAAAAAAAGAGTGAATCAAAATAGTCTATGAAATAAACAGGAGAAATGCTGTCCTTCACAAACTCTCATGTGATTTATAAAGATATTTTAGGAGTTCCCGTCGTGGCGCAGTGGTTAACGAATCCGACTAGGAACCATGAGGTTGCGGGTTCTGTCCCTGCCCTTGCTCAGTGGGTTAACAATCCGGCGTTGCTGTGAGCTGTGGTGTAGGTCGCAGACGCAGCTGGGATCCTGCGTTGCTGTGGCTCTGGCATAGGCTGGCAGCTATAGCTCCGATTCGACCCCTAGCCTGGGAACCTCCATATGCCGCGAGAGCGGCCCACAAAATAGCAAAAAGACCAAAAAAAAAAAAAAAGATATTTTAGCAGTAATAATCCTCACACTGTAGTCCTCCATAGAGACCTGTTGATAAATAAGCTTTATATTTTAGATTCCTTTATATGAATGAAGTACCAAAATAATTCTGTAATAAGTTACAAATGTATCTATAGAATAGGCATGCAAGATATTAGGATTTTATGAATTTGGAGTTCTTTCTTTTTCCAAAAAATGAATATTCCGAGTATAATGTGTATAGAAATCAGGTAAGTTTCATGGGCACATGTTAGGTATTTACCCAGTAAACATCTCTAAAAAATCATTTTTATAGATGTGCCATGATCTGAAGCGTGGCCTCTGGCAAAAGTCAGAAGAGTGATAGAATCATCAAGAAAAAAAGACCAATTACAGTTAAATGGCAAAAAACTGATTCTGAAATAATAGTACAATAAACTAGCTACCTCAGTGACCATCATATGCTTATGTTACAGAGGTGGGTATAGATGATCTGGTATTGTGTACTTTTAACCAGCTCTTTGTATAAAGCCCCTAGGTTACAAATTTAGATTAACAATAAATCACTGGCACAGTGAAAATTAATCATCCTTTTCAGTTTTCTTAAAGAAAGTACAAAGGCTCTGCCTGCCATCTGTCTAAATCGACCACCAACAAAGTTCACTTAAGTATTGTTTGTTCTAACTCAATAGTCTTATAATCATCTCATGGCTGAGTCATATAAGTAATAAATAAAATGAAGATAGCCCCTGAATCTGCTATTCAGTTTCAGGCTCAATTGTTATTGTGGACAATGAACTTGCTTAAGGGTATTCATGAACAATTAAGAACTATTTTCAAAACATGTTGGCCTTTGCCAGAAATATTACAGGAAATGTTGTTTTGCAATCATCAAGGGATTTCAAGGACTTTTTTCATTAGAAATTATTTATGAAACTACTTTTTTTTCTTTTTTTTTTTTTTTCAGGGCCACACTCACGGCATATGGAGGTTCCCAGGGTAGGGGTCGAATCAGAGCTACAGCTGCTGGCCTATGCCAGAGCCACAGCAATGCAGGATCGGAGCCATGTCTGCGACGGACACCACAGCTCATAGCAATGCCAGATCCTTAACCCAATGAGCAAGGCCAGGGATCTGACCTGCAATCTCTTGGTTCCTAGTCAAATTAATTTCTGCTGTACCACAACGGGAAATCCTATAAAACTATTTTCCTATCTTTTCTCTAATTACCTTTGTCTCACTCAATGCTTTAGTGTTTGATGATATTTTACATTTTCATAGATGCTGTTTTTAGTTTTCTTAGCCACTTCTTATTCAGACCCATGTATAAGTAAGACTGCATTTAACAAAAAACATTCTTCTGTAGGTCCACAAAATCAGAATGATTTTACCTGCTTCTGACCTCAAGCTGGTTTGGCCCAGGGTTAGAAGCGACATCACTTTCCAGATGACAGGTATATTAGGTCCTGCAATTGACCTTTCTCTTTTTTTAGGAAGACTTCCCAGGGACTGGATTTATGCTGGATCAGAGCAGATGAAATATAGGCATCTTTGATTTGGAAAATGCTGCGAGCCAACCTTAGTGTGTCCTGGGTGGGAGGAGCAAAGCAGAGGTGCAGGGAAACTGGATTCTAGACTAGTGGTTCTCAACCCAGGAATGCATCAGAGTCACCCTGGGAGCTTGCCAAACATGGGGCACCCTGACATTGATCAAAATTTTTAATAGACCTTACCTTTTATAGCAGTTTTAGGTTTCCAGCCAAATTGAGTGGAAAGTATAAAGATTTCTCTTATACCTGTACATGTAGGCTTCCCCAGTTATTGGCATTCCTCCACCAGGTTGGCATATTTATTAACAGATGAGCTGACAGTGACACATCATCACCCAAATTCACAGTTTACATTAGGGTTCCCTCTCGCTGTTGTACATTCTATAGATTTAGATGAATGTGTAATGACATTATCTATCAGTATAATATCATGCCCAGTAGTTTCACTGTTCTAAAAATCCTGTGTTCCATGTGTTCCACCTATTTATCCCACCTCTATTTTTAAAACATTTCACACACAGGTTGTCATGATTCATTCTAAAGTTCAAGTTTCTTTCACTGCAAACTATGCTTGGGAACATGGATTTGGGGTCCTCAAAAAGTCTTTTTGTGTGTGTATGATATAGACAAAAGAAAAAAGAAAAAAAATCTGTGTCCAGCAAACATTTGTATGACCCTGCCTTCTGGGAATCTAGATTAAGAGTAATCAGATAGTATACACTTTTTTCCATATATAATTTTCTCTAGAAAAAATTATGAAATATTTTGACACTGGATTTTTTTTATACATAAGAGTTATTTATAAATGACTCTATAAAAATTATAAAATAATTTAGTTAAAATACTAAATCTGAGGGAGAGCGAGCACAGCAACAGGTATGGTTTATAAGCCATAAGTTTATCACTAGAGACTTCTTTAACGATTAATCATCATTCAGTTCATATGTCTTAGGTGTGTATTAAAATGAAAAAAGATCAATTAAGTAAACAGTTTGGTCGAAACTTTTCACTTGTATTTGCTTTGCTTGCCAGTTTCTGATGAAGCATTAGAAAGATTTTTAGTCACACTAGTTCTTCTAAGTCCCATTTAGAGAATAGCAATTATTCCCTATAAAATGTAATCTGTGTTCAAAGTATTTGGGCCTTGCTTTCTCATTTCCCCTAATATCCAGACCAACTTCTAAGATATTCAAGTTCTGACATTGCTAAATTAAACACCTAAATGGACAAAAGAATCTGTTTCCTATTACATCTTAGTTATCTTTAAGAAAAACTTTAAGAAAACACATTCATTCAATTAGTAAGTCTGGTACACTAACCAATAACAGAACAAAAACTATGGTATTAATTGCATGTCTATAAATGTTTTACCCTAGGTACTCTATTGCTATAATAGATTGTATTTCTAACCACACCAACATAATATTTTTAAATTTACATTAAACCTGATTCCTTTAAATCAAGAGCAAAGTATGAAACACAGAATTGAAAAGCTGAAAGGACAGGATTTGATTTCTCATTTTGTAGAAGAAGAAATGCACTTCAGAGAAGCCATAGGAAATGCAACGATAACCTAGATATTTTTCCTTGTTGAATAACATTGTTGAAAAATTTAGAGCAGATCTTAGCTAAAGAAAACAAACTAGCCATTTCTACTCTTATTAATCATTGCATTAGCAATGCTGCCCAAGCTTCACATGGTCCATTGATACCCTAGAAATGTGTTCTTACCTCTGCATGCTCTGTAGAACTTTCTGCACCACTCATTCTACTTGTGCTCGGGACAAAATGTGCCACAGAAGCCGTTTTTCCTGGAGTCTTGGAGAACCAAAAGAAAAAAACAAAGAAAATGCCTCTTACGTTGTCTTTTAAAGTGAGAGCAAATACACATAACTTTAAAAATACTGCACAAATAGTTAACTCATGATAGAAAATAATAGTAACAGTTTTTCACTAAAACGTACAGAAGTAACTCTGTATGTGAATTACACAGAGTAAGGTTATAAACACAGCAACTACGATTTTAACTTTTCTTCTCTACCAGCTAGGGATTTCCCAGGATGTCTCAAGTAGGCAGGCTGTGACTAACACACAAGGCAGATTAGCCTTGCCTTGGTATGTAAATTGTCATTCTTCCTTTACTGGCAGTTTCTCCCACTAGAGGAGGAAGTTACCACAGAAAGCCTGGGCAAACCAAGTCTTTCCTCAGCAGCCTAACTGCCAAAACTTCATTGTGTTTCCCAGGGCGGTTAGGTAACTGTTGACTTTTTGACAACTCGGTTATTTGCTTCCCTAAAGGCAGGATTTTCTGGCAATGCCTTATACATGTCATTTTAGCTATTTGGAATTTAATGAGTCATACATAATTCTGTAAGTGATACTAATTCTTATGGAATTGAAAGAGAAAAGAATTCATTACAAAGATATTGGGTATTGTTTGTAAAGCTAATCTACATTTCAGAAAGTTTATAAACTTGGTTCTCAAGCTTAAGACTATCTTTTCCATAGGTCATGCACAAATCATTTTTGCACTAACATCTAGCTTTAATGAGTTGAATTGTCATTTTACAGGGCATTGAGGTAATGGAGCACTTGATAGTTACTCAGATTAAAGCATGAAAAACAAATGCTTGAAGCTATACACTTGGGCTAAGACAGAGCAGAAGACCCCCTTCTGGACTTGGAGGAGAGAGAGCAAAAAGAAAAGGCAAGAATATGAAAGGAAAGAATGTGTTGATGAAAGGAGAAAAGAAAGTTTACAGTAAATCACTTAATTTACATTTTTCTTTAGACCACCGCCCCCAGTTGATATCCACAATTTAAGTAGGATAAATTGTACATCCCCCCCCCCAATTAAAATCCTTTAAAAGGGAATGAATGGGTGGCCAAGATTTGACCTTCCTTTGTCTCCTTCAGATCTGCCACTCCCCAACTTCCCCTGTGTCCCAGCCCTGCTGAATTCTCTTTGCTTCCTGATATCAGTGGCTTTCTCCACCTAGAATGTGTGGGTGTGTTTGCTTCCTGCTGGCTTCTTAGTCTGTTTTAGGGGTGCACTTGAGTGAAATAGAATGATACTTCCTTAAGGCAACATCCAAAAACACAAGTGGGAATCAAATTGTTCAGAGTTCTAAAGGTAAAGCTCATGACTCACACATGATCTGATTTTAGAGGATATAAGCCAGGGTTTCCTGGAGACTGACACTTCATTAACACTAAAATCTCCTCATCAGAAAAGAAGGACAATAACATATTGTTCTTGCCACCCCAATACCTCTGCCTCAGCTCCCCCTCCTTTACAGTTATATATGGTTTAAGGTTCTCTTTACCTTTATCTGGGTGATTGATAAGAACAACCCAGTGGATGTGGTAACTCTGCCAAAAGAAGTAGTTAGAACATTTTCTTGCTGAAAGTACTATCCTTGGCACTACTGCCTTTGGGTCCTCTCTGTACAGGTGTCCTTTATACACACATTTTTATAGCCCATCATGGTGTGATTGATTCCACTGAATGGAAATCCTGTATCTTTGCAGTTTTCATTATAATTTCTTTGCCTCTTCTGCTAATGGTAGTTTAACCACAAACAGATTTCCTATTAGCTCCAGAGAACCTTGTGGTGATTTATGAATATGTTTTTATTTGTGGAATAACTCTTCTGGAGAGCCCTAAGTTGGGTTTGAGAAAAGAGGAATTTGCACTAGTGCAGTCCTAGGACTAAACTGGATATTTTCTGTTACATATGCCTCTTCCCCTCACCTCCACCCCTTTCACATGTGCTATCTACTTTAAGAGTCTCCCTTTTAGTCAAGTTTTGTTTCATGAGAAGTCTTACTAGCTGCAATAACTTTCAGAGAAATGGAGATATCATTCCATGGTTCCAAAGCAATTCTGAAGAGTCCTCATTCCTTAAGTGACTAAAATAACATCTAGAGGAAAATAACAAAGAGAAATACGGTGAAGTAAAGGACCAAGGAACTACCAGTGGTCTGTAACTACCATTCACATTGGTGATAATTCAAAATTAGTCCAAGAGAGATCATCATATTTCTATAAATGCTTGGAGGGGTATTTTTAGCAGGCAAAATAAACATAGCTTTTTCTTTAATATCCTTTTAGAAATTGGAGTTGAAAAACCTTCTTTGCACCTCAGATCTATGTGCATGGACTTTTAAGTGAATGTTCTTTCCAGGTAGGGGACAGTGTATCTAGTGGTGACTAAATGCTTTTAGTCCAGTCATTTGAATTCATATCTCAGCTCTGCCATTCACTGGTTGTAAATTTGGAAATGACACTTGAGGGCTCTAAGGCTCAACTTCTACTTTTGTAAAATAGGGATAGTAATAGTGTCCTCTTCCTAGGGTTGCTGTTTATGATAATATAAATAAAAGCTTAGATATTAATAATATTATAACCTTAAATATAAGGCCATCAATCTCATAGCTGAGCTATATTACCATAAGGGAAGCAGCTTAAATGAAATAGAGATGGACAAACCTAAGTATGAAGGATTCTAGCAAGACCATTATAACTAGAGTGGGGCTTGTTGAGTCTATCTAAAGTTGACCTGGACCAAATTGTGAAAAACTTTCAGTATCAGACCAAGAAATTTTAAGTTTATCGCATAGGTCATAGGGCAATACTGAAGACCCTTGAGTAAAGGAATTAAATGATCAAAGTGGCTTTTTAATAAAAATAACACTGGATGTGTACACTACATATTGAAGGACTAGATTGACAGATGCAATACCAACTTAATAGACAGTATCAAAAGTAATATTCAAAATATTTCACAACTCCTGGTAATAAAAATATTTAATAATCAGTTCACCTGGGGCACTCAGAATGAACCACAGCTCTGAACTCCAAATGCCTATATTAATACCTACTTGCCATCCCTATTTGGATGTTTAATAGGTATCTCCTTCTCCACTTGTATAAAAGCTATTCCCTGATCTTCTCCCACAAAACTTGTCTTCTCCAGCACAATCAGTGACAACTTTCATGCTCTGAACTAAGAACCTTATGTGCTCAATCGATCTGAACATTTTTTAAGCTCTCTGAACATATATCCAGAAAGGAGAGGAGCATGTTGCCACAAAAGCCTAGAGACTTCCCAGGATCATTTTTATAGCTTTTCAAAATGAGAACTTAAATGTTTTCTTTCTGATTTTATTCACATGAAAATTCTTAAGGGAGCAACCAGCAGTAACTGATATATGTCTGTCAAATCCTCGTTTCATCATTTACTAGTTATGTGACCTTGAGCAAAATGATTAGCATCTTTTGACTTGACCAAACCACAATCATCTCCTACCTGGTTTATTGCAATAACCTGACAGTCTCCTTGCTCCCACTTGCTCCTCTCCCATATATTATCAATCCGGTAGCCACTGTAAATCTTTAAAATATGCCATCTCACATCACTCCTCTACTCAGAACCTTTCAGTGGCTTCTCATCTCACTCAGAGTAAAGCAGAACACTTTAGAGTGGCCCACAGGGTCCTACACACTCAAATCTGTACTGCTCTGACCTCTTTCTCAGTGCACTCCTGCTTACTCTGCTTTATGCCCTGGCCACACTGCTGGTCCGTGAACCTATTATTGTCACTTCCTATTCTGTCTGCCCAGAACTGTCTTTCTCTTAAATAACCACATCCCCATCCATCTCTTCACCTGCAACAGGTAATTGCTTCAATGTCATCTCTTTATTATTGAGATCTTACCTGGTCTCCCTACTTAAAATTGCTCTCCATTCCAGAGCTTCCCTGGTATATTTTTCCATAACACTGTATATCATATTCTATGTAATTTTCTTCTTTGTTCATTGCCTCCCACCATTAGAATGTAAACTCCATGACAGAAATTTTTAGCTGATGTGTTCATTCTATATTTCTTGAACCTAAAATAGTGCCAATTATCTTAGTGCCTATGCAAGTAGACATAGTGCCCAGACACACATAAAGCTTCCTCCTTAACCCAGACTAAATCTATAATGTTGAATTGGATGTCTTCTCAAGAGTTTGTAAAAGATCTAAAGTTCAGAAATATCAACTGCTTGACCTCCAAACTAATAAACTGCTCTCTTTCAAACACCAAACTTGGACTTGGACCAGAAGAGCCCCATGAGGGATGTGTCTCATGGGGGACATATGCTCGTGTCTCTCCAGGTTGGAAACTCTGAAGCAGTTCTTCTGTGCAGTACATAGATGTCTACTTCCACTGCACACTTTTAGTTTTTAGTGCATCTCAGATTCATCATAGGGCAAACTGGATTTCATTGACTAGTCGGTAATCTTTAGGAAACTGCAGACTTTATGAAACTTCCATGTCTAAAGATTTCTCAGTGCTGCCCAAAGCAGTAAACCATCTGACCCCGCCTGGCCACCAACCCCTTTGGACGCTCCCCTGGTTTTCCAGAGCAGTTAGTTATCTTCTCTTTTGTGATCCTAGGGCACTTTGTGAAGCATCAATTCTAGCACTTATTGTAAAACTGTCATTAATTTTATGTGCCTTTCTCATCAGAGAGGCTGTAAGCTTCTGGAAGGTAGGGTCGATATACATCATCTTAGCCTTCAGAACTAACATACTAACTTCAGAGTTCAGTGTAGTGATATATACATTTTTACTTAATCTATCTATGCATAAATCTTTAGTAGGAAATCATAGTAAACTCCTGCTTCTTGGAACATAGTCCAGAGGAGAATGTTCACAGGGATAGACAAAGTTACATGTTTTGCCTTCAAATCAGAAAGGATCAAGTAAGAATATCAATCCATGTTTTTAAAAAACTGTTCTGTTTCAATGTATTTTCTTTTCATTCATTTCATAGGTAAATATTTCATCCTTTCTTATTTTGGCTATGTGATCACTACTATTTTTCTATCACACAAAACCCCCTCAATATTTTTTTTTCTCCTGATCTTGGTGAACATCTAATAAGAATACAAATAATTATACATGCTTTGAGGGAATTTTTAAAAGGCATACATATGGTCTTCAATAGCATTTCCTATGTGTATAAAATGCTTTATTATATCTTATAAGTTAATATCTTGAAGTAATAACCGATGATCCTCTGAACACATAGTACTTTGTCTTCATGTGACTAGTCCTTTCTTTGCTCATAAGAGATATTTTTTGTGTAAGGGCTGAATAAGTTTGCCATTGAATGCAAAGGGCAAAACAGCCCCAGTTCAGCCTTTGAATTTCAAAACAGATTCTCCAAATTCTACAGATCATCCTGAAAACCAAAACTTTGAATTGCAAGAGTGAGTGTTTTTGAAAATAATATATTAAAACAAAATTTTAAAGATGAATTCCTTTTGTGACAGTTGAAATGCCTCAAAAACTAACATGGATCAATAGATGAAAGAAGCAGTGGATGAGTGGATAGATATAGGATAACCAAGTAGAATGAAATTTTTAATGGTAAAATCTATGTGGCAGACACCATAACATCCTTTTAACTTGGCTATATATTTGAAATTGTCATAATAAAATGTTTGAGAAACAATCAGAATTGAGGCATAAAGTCTTATGCCATAAACAACTAATAGAGAAGAGGGCAGGGAAGAGATAGTATAACTTATTCCTTACCTCTTTCCACATCAACCACCCAGAGAAGAGCAGATTAACATATCAAGGGCTGAGGGAAAATGGGAAAAGAATCAGAGGAAAAGAGTACTGAATGCTGAGAGTCCTCTTGAGGAAAGTGAGCCCAACTTTTCTACTCCCAGGGACTGATTCATCATCTACTACACTGCTCAGATTGAACAGAGCAGGCAGAGCTTTAGCCTTACCCCTTGGCTTAAACCTGGGGAAGGGGCAAGTCTTGAAGAGAAATTCTCCATAACACGACGGCACACAGCTGGGACTTTGGGGCATGTCTACCTAGAGAAGTCCTGAAATAGATACTTCAACCCCAGGGTGGTGTGGAAGCAGAGCCAGAAATTTCCTGCATTCCTGAGAAGGATGTAAAAGTGGTTAATTACAATTTTGTGGATTTAAGATACTTGGGTGTCAGATTAAGGGAAATGCAATGTTTACCACATGTATCTGAGGAAGGGAGATGAGAAGAGAGACCTAGAAGCTTCAGTGATTAGCAGTGAGGCTCTAAGCCAATGAAAAGACCATAGGAGTGGATTACACTAGTGCTGATGGCAGTGATGGTGGAGTACCGCAAACCAGTGCCCTGACTCTAAAGTTGCCAGAAAAAGATAGGACGTCTAGATACATCTGAATTTTAGACGAACAATACTTTTTTTGGTAAAAGTAAACATGTAATATTTTGTTGTTTATATGAAATTCAAATTTAACTGGGCACCTTGTATTTTTATCTTCCATGTCTGGCAACCCTACTCCATCTGGATTTCTTCACAAAATCTGCTTCATAGACTATAGGTGCTGCTATGGGGAGACTGAGACAGAGGAAAGAATTCCTAAATATGACTGCATTGAAACTATAAATTGCCTGAGAAAGCACCAGAGTGGCTGAGATTTCTTGCAGTCAACTGGATTAAATTATCTTCTGAAAGACAGGATAGGGGTCCTAGGAACTAAATTCAGCTTAAAAAACAAGGAAAATTACAATTTTACAGGTGTGAGTTCTGTGGTTTGAAGCATTTTATCTGCTTAAATTTGAACTTCCTGACAGCTGTGAGGCTGTCAGCAGAGGCATATTTGATGTTAATGAGGAGTAAGTTGAAGTTGAGAGATGTGAAGTGACTTTTGCACATGGTCATTCCATGATGAGTGGGTGGCTGAACTCATACCAGAACTGAGTCCCCCCCTGGCTTTTCACTACAGACTATCTTTTACCTATATTAGGAGACAGGAATAACATAGCTAAAAGTTATTGGACAAAACATAAGTTGCTTGTTTGATGCAGGATATTGAACCATTAGAAATGTAATTTAGAAAAGTTTCAAGGGAATTAAACTTTCTTGAGGTCTACATATGAACTGGCTTGACCTCAGATCATATCCAAACAAAATCTTGCCAGTTCTCACCACTACTTGCCTAGAGATTAATTTCTATTTCTCATGACTGGTGGTCAGAAAAGAGAAATTTACCCTTCAAAATTGTAATCCTGCATTTGAACTTTCTAAAAATGTTCCCTTATCTGCCAGGACCTTAATCCATGATCCATCACTCACTATCACTGCAAATCATTTTATTTTTCTCTTGTACTCTGCTTCATTCATGTACTCATTCTTATAATAAATGTTTATTGATTATGGATTGTGGATTGGCTCATCTGCTAAGTACCAGATGAGCAACACAGATATATCTTTCATGTATTTTCTGGGTTTTGAGTATAAAACCTAAAGATTAAAGGGACCACTCCATTGATGATGACATCCTTTCCTCATTGTTTCATAATCACCAGTGATCAGCTTCAAGAACTCAGGTGAAAGAGACAGTCCTTTCCCGAGACAACAACAGACCCTAGATTTAGGTACTATTTTTAGATAATTATGTATAATAACTAAGAAAGAGCATGTACTTATAGAGATGGCAGAAACAAAGGGAGCCTATAGCGATGACTTGTGGAAACACAAGTGATCAAATACTGTCTTTTGGGAGGGTTTTGTCCGAAAATGAGCCTGACTTAAAGAAAATCTCTCAATATGATAGCCTAAAAAAATTGCAAATATTTGTTAACCCATTTTAATGGTTTAAAGAACATTTATTTCAAAAAGTAAATTTTTTGCATTGGAGGGAAAAAAAATAATAAATGATCTCACTTTTTGCTACTTGTCCCAGAATCCCATAGGAAAATATATCTATATATTTGGTGGATCAAGCTTCATTCTCCTTCCAAGTATAAAAGAAGGTAACAAGAGTCTTAAGATGCATTTCATCTAGAAGGTAGATGTTAGAAGGATATGAGCCTTCTTCAGTGAGAGACGAAGGTGCCCATTTTGCTAGTATTTTCCACATACATGTTAAATAAAATATTTCTAGCCAAACTAGAAGGCTTGCTTGAGAAAGAAGGCTAATTGAAACATTATATTCCAAACCCCGGCTTAGGTTTTGAATTCTCTATAAGAGATCCACATTCTGTCACAAATCTAAACAGATTAAAGAACACATATTTGCTAAACAACTCTTATGAACATGTTCATTTATAGTATCTCCCAAGCCAAGAATTTTGCTTCCTTAAATTTACAAATTTCTGAACACAGAGGCTGATGTTATTCCTTTTGCATCAGAGAGACATATCTAAATTCTTTTCAAATGTAATTTCTGAAGTCATATAACTTTAAGAGAAGACAACCAAAATTAGAGTGATGATTCCGAAAGTATGTCTAATACCTTTAACTCCAAGTGGCTGTTCAGTAGAAATCCTGAGACTCTAAATTCTCTTTCTTTTCTTTGCAGGCTCCTGGGTGCCTTACATTCTTTAAATCGTTAAAATTATAACACATACTATAATTTCCACCCGGATGTCACCCTTCTCCTTAACGCTTGGTGGCATCATCCACCAGCACCCCTTCGTGTTGTTGCATTGCTCCTCTGGCCACCAATGCAGCTTGCATTGGAGCTTCCAGAATTATTACTGCTTACATCTTCCAAACTTGAATCTTCAACTTTTGTCTAACTCCCTCTCTTGTAGAACTTGGGTCAAATCCTCCCAGTGAAGGAAAAGAAAACCTTTGAGTAAGAAAGAGTGTCCTATTCAAAAGTATCTCTTACTGTCAACCAAGAGGAGCCTGAGTTCATCGCCTCACCTCTCTCGTCCTATAGATGGCCGTCTGCTTCTCAAATATCGGTGAGAGCTTTTGTCTCCTTTCTTTAGTAAGAATTTTAATTCTCAAGCCTCAGGTTTTGATTTTAGCTTACAGACTTGTATCTTTGTTTTCCTGTGGCATCTGGTGGTGTTATATCTTATGGTCTTCAAGTTCAAGATGAGCACACATGGCAGGATCTCCTTATCTGGGCATATACATGATATTCAGAGAGCAGAAGCTTTTAAAATCTTTGTGATGAATGGAAGGAGTAATATGTCACAGATTAGCCTCTATGGTGATATTTTGGGAAACACATCCTGGCTTCTCTATCCACTAATCTATTTGCTTCTGAGATTTGAATATATTTTTAGAACTATAAGACTAAAAACTACTAGTTGAATTTAGAGATAATAGAAAGATACATAGTTCTTTTAAATGACTTCATCCAGGTTGCCAACTGTGAGCCTCAAACACCACAAAGTGCAGCAGCTAAATTGAGACAAGGCCTTCTTGGTGTTTAACTTTCTGTTTTTCTAACCGGTTATTCAGACATTTCTTAGAGAATAGTAAACAGATCCTCACACAACAATGCAACTCTTTTTCCTAACAGAAAAAAAGGATTGAAATACTCCATAGTTATCACCACTGAAAATTAAAAAATGGGATTCAAAAAGCAAGCCAGTAATTGTATGAAAAAACCCAAGAGGACTTTGAAGCTCAAGCTAATTCCACTAGCATAGCATCACCATCATCATGACATCATCATCATAATAAAGAGTGTTGTGTTTCTTTAGCTCTTTACACTTACAAAATGCTTTCACGCTTTCGCTCACTTCATTATAGTTTTGTCTCAACCCATTTTAGAGATGAGAAAACAAGATTCTGCTAATCAAACTTTGGTTTTGATAAAGAAATAGCTTAACTTTCGAAAACGAGAAATAAGGAAAGGGAAACTAGACCTTTTTTTTCAATGTGGTTACAGAAAACGTGTGTCAACTTACTGTAGTTTCCAAGAAGTTTTTTCCCTTATAACCTTTCAAAGTGTCATAAGTTCGTATTACTCTCTGGACCATTCAAAGCATTTTCCCAAGG